>NW_017307215.1:510590-516012 GCF_000935625.1 Nanorana parkeri
CCATGTCTTCCCTTACCCTGGATGACAGGAATGGTCTGATCTCCCCCTTCTAGCACCTGATGGTTTATCACGGGCAGCCCGAGGGATGCGTCGCCCGGAAGATGGACTCTGCGGAGAGCCTCCCGCCATGCCAGGACCTTGAGATCTACTTCCAAGCCGTGCTGGTAAATACGATACATGAGGCCGCACAAGGCGACGCCATCACTGCTCCAACATAAAATGTGCCATATGTGAGACAGACGTCCATAATGGCCCAAAAAAATGCCCCCAACACCTGTACAGAAGATGGGATATCTGACGTTGGTGACCTTGGCTGGCAGCCATTTTAGGCTAGGAGTGATTTTTCTTTGATAGGTTTACCAGCCAGGAAGTGAGCTGTGTGCTGAAAATATCTTCCCCCTATATAAGCTTCTGGACCACTAGAGTTATCATTGACGTTATAAAACCTCCAACATAAGCTGGTTTGTAGGTTTAGTTTATTGGGAACAAAGCCCCCCCATTATAGGACTCATATCTTCATCCAGTCCAGCTCCAGTCCTAGACAAGCCCCCCCCCCTCCATCCTCCCTGTACCCTGACCAATCGTCTCATCTCTCCCCCTGCAGAAGAATATCACGCTGGGTTTGTCGCTGGATGTCCAGGTTGTCGGGGTAGGATCATTGGGCAGCTTGGTGACCCTCCTGTGCAACAACAAGCCGACATACTTGGTAACCACCCTCCCACGTAAGTATGGAAAGCATCTCGCATACATCTCTCACTGCTGATTGGCTGCCACAGGTTATGGTACATTCAGCATCTTTCATTCCAGCTTATAGCAGCCAATCAGAACCAGTCATCTCCTGGTCTGACTTCAGGAAGGTGGATTCTGATTGGCTGCACCCAGCACTCCTCATTGGTCGAGGGTGCTCATGTGATCCCAGAAATGAAAACAAATGATGAGATGACCTGTTTTGTACTTGCAGCTCCCAGCAGAGGGCACACCAGTCTGCCGGCCTGATGGGTGTTCTGACCCGGCTTGGAATCCGCCTTCCCGTCTGTGTATAATATGCCTAGAACCACCATAGTGCCATCCGGCTACAGCCGCCAACATATACCGGAGCTTCTGCCTGCTAGGATGCTTGATGTGTACCTGTCTCTGGGCACAGCCAGTACCAGCAAGGCCGACATCTATCAAAACAAACCCCACCCACGAGGAACATAGACCCCGCCCCCTGTGAGCAGAGCTGAATTGCATGCAAATATTGATATGATGGCTCATCTCTGTGTAGCCCCAATACGTATTCATAAATACTCACTATAATGACCGAGTTCTGCACCGGCAGACAAGCCATGTGACCGCCTATTAGAAGCAAGATACCGCATGCCGGCTCCTCCTCAATTTGTAAAAATATTGGACTGGTACATAGAAGCCCCGCCCTCTATTTGCAGTTCTAGCGCTCTGCACAGCCGCTTTAGATCCGACTCCAACTGTACTGCGCTTCGGTATGTGTGCATGCTATCAATAAAACAGATGCAAGTGTCCCTGTCTCAGAACTTACTAGATGCTTCTAATCCAATACGATGAATGCCTGGGCACAGCAGGTGTACAGACTCGGGAACTCAGCACAGGGATGGTGGGAGCCCCTCATAATGGGCACAGCAGGTGTACAGACCCGGGAACTCAGCTCAGGGATGGTGGGAGCCCCTCATAATGGGCACAGCAGGTGTACAGACCCGGGAACTCAGCTCAGGGATGGTGGGAGCCCCTCATAATGGGCACAGCAGGTGTACAGACCCGGGAACTCAGCTCAGGGATGGTGGGAGCCCCTCATAATGGGCACAGCAGGTGTACAGACCCGGGAACTCAGCTCAGGGATGGTGGGAGCCCCTCATAATGGGCACAGCAGGTGTACAGACCCGGGAACTCAGCTCAGGGATGGTGGGAGCCCCTCATAATGGGCACAGCAGGTGTACAGACCCGGGAACTCAGCTCAGGGATGGTGGGAGCCCCTCATAATGGGCACAGCAGGTGTACAGACCCGGGAACTCAGCTCAGGGATGGTGGGAGCCCCTCATAATGGGCACAGCAGGTGTACAGACCCGGGAACTCAGCTCAGGGATGGTGGGAGCCCCTCATAATGGGCACAGCAGGTGTACAGACCCGGGAACTCAGCTCAGGGATGGTGGGAGCCCCTCATAATGGGCACAGCAGGTGTACAGACCCGGGAACTCAGCTCAGGGATGGTGGGAGCCCCTCATAATGGGCACAGCAGGTGTACAGACCCGGGAACTCAGCTCAGGGATGGTGGGAGCCCCTCATAATGGGCACAGCAGGTGTACAGACCCGGGAACTCAGCTCAGGGATGGTGGGAGCCCCTCATAATGGGCACAGCAGGTGTACAGACCCGGGAACTCAGCTCAGGGATGGTGGGAGCCCCTCATAATGGGCACAGCAGGTGTACAGACCCGGGAACTCAGCTCAGGGATGGTGGGAGCCCCTCATAATGGGCACAGCAGGTGTACAGACCCGGGAACTCAGCTCAGGGATGGTGGGAGCCCCTCATAATGGGCACAGCAGGTGTACAGACCCGGGAACTCAGCTCAGGGATGGTGGGAGCCCCTCATAATGGGCACAGCAGGTGTACAGACCCGGGAACTCAGCTCAGGGATGGTGGGAGCCCCTCATAATGGGCACAGCAGGTGTACAGACCCGGGAACTCAGCTCAGGGATGGTGGGAGCCCCTCATAATGGGCACAGCAGGTGTACAGACCCGGGAACTCAGCTCAGGGATGGTGGGAGCCCCTCATAATGGGCACAGCAGGTGTACAGACCCGGGAACTCAGCTCAGGGATGGTGGGAGCCCCTCATAATGGGCACAGCAGGTGTACAGACCCGGGAACTCAGCTCAGGGATGGTGGGAGCCCCTCATAATGGGCACAGCAGGTGTACAGACCCGGGAACTCAGCTCAGGGATGGTGGGAGCCCCTCATAATGGGCACAGCAGGTGTACAGACCCGGGAACTCAGCTCAGGGATGGTGGGAGCCCCTCATAATGGGCACAGCAGGTGTACAGACCCGGGAACTCAGCTCAGGGATGGTGGGAGCCCCTCATAATGGGCACAGCAGGTGTACAGACCCGGGAACTCAGCTCAGGGATGGTGGGAGCCCCTCATAATGGGCACAGCAGGTGTACAGACCCGGGAACTCAGCTCAGGGATGGTGGGAGCCCCTCATAATGGGCACAGCAGGTGTACAGACCCGGGAACTCAGCTCAGGGATGGTGGGAGCCCCTCATAATGGGCACAGCAGGTGTACAGACCCGGGAACTCAGCACAGGGATGGTGGGAGCCCCTCATAATGGACACAGCAGGTGGGGGCAGAGCTGGGAACTTAGCAGAGACCCCCCCCCCACTAGAGTCCTCGAGAGATAGAAAAGACTGAGGAAGGTGAACCTTCTGGTATGCACAAACCTCTATATTATGACTTCTGGGTGGAGTGATTCTATGATTGATTTCAGAACAATTGAACACGGGAGGGATATTTTCCCCTCTTCCTGGCCTCTAACCTGGAAGTGGGGCGAGCCTTCAGTTCCAGAGCCGCCATTCCCCCTCCCACATTCCCCCTTCCTCCAATCACAGACACAATGTGGGGTCAGTAACAAGTGTCCCTGTCTCAGAACTTACTAGATGCTTCTAATCCAATACGATGAATGCAATTGTTTGGATCCACACCGGGCAGATTCTCCAGAACACTCTGCAGGAACTCCGGATCTTGCATAACGTCATAGTCATCCTCCTCCTGGGGGGGGAGGGGGGCAGATGAAGACATACAGTGACAGGCTCAGGAGCTTACAGTTTATGGTGCAGGGATTGAAGAATGGGGTGGGGAGGATAGAAAGGGGCAGAGGAAGGAAAGGGGGGCGGAGGAAGATAGATGGAGGGAGGGTGGTAGAATGGTAAAGAATGGGGGGGAGGAGACACTCATGTCGGGGGGGTAGGTGGTAGAATGGCAAAGAGTGGGGGGGAGGAGACACTCATGTCGGGGGGGTGACTTACCTTGGCAGGCTCAGAAGTGTCCATCACCCCACTGCTGTCCAGATCACCGGATTCTGCCGGCCCAAATTCTAGTGGAAGAGAAGAGATCAATAATCTATAATCAGATTCTACAATCTCCAAATATCAAATCAAACAATAATATGCCGATATACTGCGAGCACGGATCATTCATGTTGTGTACTCTCCCTTTATATGTACCGTGCCCTCCCCTCCTCCATCTAATACTTGGGTAATGGTGTACCGTGCACTCCCCTCCTCCATCTAATACCCGGGTAATGGTGTACTGTGCACTCCCCTCCTCCATCTAATACTCGGGTAATGGTGTACCGTGCACTCCCCTCCTCCATCTAATACCCGGGTAATGGTGTAACGTGCCCTCCCCTCCTCCATCTAATACCCGGGTAATGGTGTACTGTGCCCTCCCCTCCTCCATCTAATACCCGGGTAATGGTGTAACGTGCCCTCCCCTCCTCCATCTAATACCCGGGGTAATGGTGTACTGTGCACTCCCCTCCTCCATCTAGTACCCGGGTAATGGTGTACTGTGCACTCCCCTCCTCTATCTAATACCCGGGTAATGGTGTACTGTGCCCTCCCCTCCTCCATCTAGTACCCGGGTAATGGTGTACTGTGCACTCCCCTCCTCCATCTAATACCCGGGTAATGGTGTACCGTGCACTCCCCTCCTCCATCTAATACCCAGGTAATGGTGTACTGTGCACTCCCCTCCTCCATCTAATACGCAGGTAACCACATACCGGCGCCCTGTAGAGACATTTGCATGGCGTAGGCAATCTGCTCATCTTCCGTCATACTGCTGAAGTCTGGCAGCCCAGTGCGGCACCCCTCCTGCTGTCCAATGGTCATCTTTAGCAGCGCTTCATCAGAATCTGGACACAAACACAACACAACGAGTGTAAATGGCGGGCTGAGCCTAGGGAAGACCATGGAACATGACAACCACACCCAACAGCACAACTCTCACCATCTCCGGCAGTGGAGGTGATCCCGGCTTCAGCAGCTGATGCAGCGGCTGCCCTCCTGGCCTCCTCCTCCTGGCGCTGCCTCTGTTCCTCCATAGACACACGAAGAGCCTGACCAATAGGGAGAGCAATAAGGAGGGAGAAAGCACAAGAGCCGGGAAATGATGACACATGACGAGGAAATGCTGCACACAATTCATTCTACCTTCTAAATGTGCCACATAAACAGCGCCAGATGGAGCTACAACTCAGTATAGAAGTATGTAAGACATACAGAGAGAGTAATGTCCCTGAATAGAGACTGGAGCCCCAATCCTGGGGGGACTGGAATGAGAGAGACAGGGAATGGGAGGGTGTCAGTAAAGGGAAGGGAGAGGAAAGAAAAAGGTAGGGGAAGGAGAAAAA
>NW_017307215.1:516434-517686 GCF_000935625.1 Nanorana parkeri
TATAAAGTGGGGTCGAGACGGAGAGGGCGAGAAGGGGAGAGAGTAAGAAAAGAGAGCGGGTAATGATCAGAGAGTGAACACTACTCCTACAATATCATCTTCTCCCTGACAGTAGCAGTGTCCCTGTAGTTGTGTCAGTGATGCGTCAGGTATTCGGTATATAAAACAGGTAGAGTAGACAGGAGGATAACATATAATGGAAAGAGAAGGCGGCACACAGGAGAACAGACGGAGCGATTACTCACCAGAGCCAGCTCCGGGTCAGCGCTGGGATCCACCCCAAACTCAAAGTCACTGGCCCCCAATCCCAGCATGGCACCTCCTTCTCCTGCCAGAATGGGGGAGCTGATCAGGGCATCGGCCAGGCTGGGCCCCGGTGGCACAGTGACGAGGTGTGAGCCTGTCCCATCCTTTCCGTTCAATGTATTGATAAACGCCGTCAGCTTCTCTGTATTCAACTCCTGAACGGAGAAATAGAATAGATGTTCAGATCTGGTGACCCTCGTCCCTGTGCCAACTACATCAGAGGGGTGCACTGTCCACTTACCTCCTCCCCGAAGTTGATGATATCTACGCTGACCTTCTCTTTCTTTAGCCGTTTTGCCATTTTTACCAACTGCAAGAAAAAGAGAGAAAAAAAATAAATATGTAAGGGGTGTGGCCAGCTAGTCCTCACCAACCAATGCCAGCTACTGCCACCTGGCCAATCAGAAGAGCCAGACCAAATATTCCAGAACAACATCATGTGACATCTCTGAGCCTACACTTTCCCAACCATGGCAGACCTGGATTTTAACCAGCACATTAGATACCTAATGACCCTGGTCAGGCATACCGCATCAAAAGCAATAAAATACTTCAACTGGGGGCCAGACACAGGAGGCGGCCAGAGGCTGCACACGCGGTACAGGAGGCGGCCAGAGGCTGCACACGCGGTACAGGAATACAATGACAGAGGCCTATGACCAATGTATGTCTTCCACCATGAGGTATATAAAGAATGAGCGGTGGTGGAGTCGGAGGACCCTCACATATAATAAGATGGAGTCCAGAGATGTGCGATTGGGGTGAAGTGCAGACAGAAGATCTCACAAATCGTCACACACAGACTTACGTCTTTCTCGTTATCCTCCACTGGGCTCCCCACGAAGGCGATGATCCTCATCTTGTGATTCTTTCCCTGGCGATGTTTCAGTGACAGCTGATGAGAAAGAACAGTCACAGATCAGACACAGGTTGTATACCCCCCCCC
>NW_017307215.1:517899-519904 GCF_000935625.1 Nanorana parkeri
CAGATCCCCAACCCCCCCATTCCCACCCGGGCCCCAGATCAGTCAGGACTTACATGCGCTATCCGGATGCCAGTACAGAAGCTGATCTTCCCAATGGGCTGTACAGAGTGCAGTTTGGAGAGGATGCGGCCCGTGTCTGGGGTGAGTGTGGTCAGAACCTCACAGTTACTGGAAGAGAAGGACACAGACATCAGATCCAATCTACAGATCCCCCATCGGACCCGTGATCTCCCTACAACACATTCACACTGACAGGCCGGCTGTATCGGACTTCATGCTGCAATCCACTAATATCCCACACTCAATACTACTACAATAGCAGTGAATGCTCTAGTGGGGGGTAGGCAATCCCTGGACCTCCAGCTATGGGGCAACCATATAGAGAGTCACAGTCCACCTTGAGAAAGTTGGGCTGGGACTCTCTGAAATGCTATGGGAGGGGGGGGTCTGGCTCTGGTCCACTGATTACAACTCCCCATGCAGCAGCAGATTACCATAGCTGTGATCTACTGCTGCAGGGAGAGGCATGACAGAACTGCAACAGCTCAGCCTGAGCCTCCGTACAGACAGGGAGTGTTATGACATCACACTTGATTTGTATTTACTCCTCCAGTGCAGCGCCTATCTATGGATCTGCAGAAGGATTTCCATCTTCCTTTACAGCGCCTATCTATGGATCTACAGAAGGATTTCCATCTTCCTTTACAGCGCCTGTCTATGGATCTGCAGAAGGATTTCCATCTTCCTTTACAGCGCCTATCTATGGATCTGCAGAAGGATTTCCATCTTCCTTTACAGCGCCTATCTATGGATCTGCAGAAGGATTTCCATCTTCCTTTACAGCGCCTATCTATGGATCTACAGAAGGATTTCCATCTTCCTGTACTGTGCCTATCTATGGATCTACAGAAGGATTTCCATCTTCTCTGAAGCTCCTTCACACAGAGTCACCGATGTCTCTTTGCACCAAAGATTACAGGGCACTATTACCAGTTAAAGGACAACTCTACCATTGCATACATTTGCCCCAGCTGCCCCATGTCCACAGATGCCCCCCTTCTTTTCAACTCAGCTATCCAAAGGCTGTGGTTCTGTAGCTGTATGACCTGTATGTCCTTTTGCATTAGGTCCTATGGAGAAACTACTGCACATTGGCAGCAGGATGCGGCTCACCAGCTCAAAAAAAGCAGGCTGAGATCCAAGGAGGTGACCGGCTCATCTATGGGGTGGGGAGGGTTAGGGGGGCAGGTGGGGCAAAATGATACCTGTTCTATATGGTTGCATCTTTTGAGGTAGAGCTGAAGGGAGGGAAGGGGGCTGTCCATCTAAAAAAAGTGTAACTGCCTGGCTGTCTCCGGCTTCAACGCCCTGACACACTGACCCAGAACCAACACACAGCAAAGTCAGGACCTGATCTGTATACTTGTTCTGGGTCAGAGACTCGCAGGAAATCCTGAAGTTGTTTGACTAGCATGAGAGCCAGGGGACTGGCATTTCCAGATGGAGAGCCCAGCAATGGCAGCCCCCTCTCTGCAGAGTTCTGTGACTCCTCAGACAGCAGATACGATGATATTCTGATTCCGGGGATGACCATGACAGGAGTCTCATCTCTAGAATAGAAATCTTCTGCTGTGTTGGGGGCGGGGTGTCACCTTACTTGGCCAGGGTGATGAGGCCCACGTTGTTCTCGGGGTTGCTGCGGGTCTTCGAGTGACAGACGATGTTGACGGCGTCCTGCTGGGCCTGAAGGCGGGTCGGGAGGAAGTCGCCATTTCTCATGTATTCGCTGTTGTCCACACTGCATAGGGAGAGACAAGGAAGGGTTAGAAGGACAGATAAGTACCCCGCTCGTGCCACTGCCACCCCTCCGACACACATCATCACCCTCCTTTCCCCCTCCTATATTAAGGGGTGTGGAATTCCTATCGCCCGACAACTGTAACATGCAGTTCCGGACGCCAGGCGGGTAGTTTTTTTACGCTTAGCAAGCAGGGACAAGTGGACG
>NW_017307215.1:519915-525768 GCF_000935625.1 Nanorana parkeri
TCAGACTGCATCTCTCCCACTGGGGTGCCTCTGTCCCTGCTGGCCGCCTCCCTCCCGTGGTTTCCTGGACTACTGATCTTCTGGGGGTCCCGGAACCACGGCTAAGTAGTCAAGGATAGAGAGCAGATCGGCGAACGTCAATTCTCCGCTCTGCTCCGTGTGAACACTGAGACGGGAGAGCTGCACTTACAGCCTTCCCCTCTGAGCTGTGACAGGAGAGCCAGCACAGTGCTGTGTTCAAACTCCTGTGTTGGAGGTGTTCAAAAAGAGAACCTGTCACCTCCAAATGCTATCACACAGGGGCTTGTTAGCTTCTGTGTGATAGCAATAAAGTTAAGTGAAAATAAATAAATAATAGAAATTAAAAGGAGAACTATGAGGTGAGTGAAAATCACCCATCCTCATAGTTCGAGCCGACGTGTGACAAATAAAGTTAAAAAAACGAAAAACAATCCTGCTGCCTACACCATCTGCATGCGAACAAACGCATGCATAGGACATTATGAGTGCTGCCCACATACTTCTATGTACTATAGTGCGATAACTGGGCAGCAGACCTCTCCAACACCCACAATATGCATTAAGGGGACATTCACTTTTCCAAGTAATTTGGGGAAATGGAATTACCCGATCAAATCTCCCTAACCCCGTACTGCCTTCCAGTGCAGCCCTGCGCCATGGATTTTGAATTTAGGTCACACATTGTGTGCTCATTGGTCAGCGTGGTCACCTGACCGCATTGACCAATGGGAAGCACTTCTTGACACAGTTTTGTTATTTCTTGTATCAGGACAAGTAGATCGGCCCCCGCTTTAGTCCTTGGACAAGTAGTTTTTTTTCTTTTATTTCCGCACCCCTGCACATTAACGGTCATCTCCACCCCCCATCTTCAATTCCCCCGCAGACCGCCAATCTTCTCCCACAGACCTCTGATGATGAGTGTATAGGTTGTGTTTTGGGAGCCCAAACAAAGGGGACAGGTTCTAGAAAGGAAGGGTGGTGGAAGCTACAGTCAATGGCTATGGGCCTCCCTGCCCCCCAGTCAATGGCTATGGGGCTTCATTGCTCCCGCAACACAGCAGTGACAGGTCCTCTTTCCCTGCTCCCCCTCTGAGGTGACAGGTTCTCTTTCCCTGCTCCCCTTCCCCCACACACAGAGGTGACATGTTCTCTTCCTCTGCTCCCCTTCCCCCACATACATAAGTGACAGGTCCTCGTCCCAGCTCCCAACATCCCACACACAAAAGTCCAGGTCCTCGTCCCCCTCCGGCTTTTCTTACCAGACCATCGTACTCTCCAGCACCATCTTTGCTGTATCACCTCCTCCGCTCCACAGGCCAACACCAAACTCTGCCACTGGACCGCTCCTCCGCCAATCAGAGCCCACTTCCGCCCAAACACCGAAGAAACTTCCGTCAAGCAAGCTTACTTCCGCCCGGCTATCCCTCAGCCGCTGTTCTATCACAAAAGCCAATAGAACGCCGTCTCTCTCTTCCGCCAATCAACGCAGAGAGGCTGCCGGGAGCGGCGTGGCATTGACTCAGCATCCCCGGGCCCGAACTACAGCTCCCGGCAGACCCCACGTGGGGAACCCAGTCACTGGTTTCCGCTGTGCTGCGTCACTTCCGGCCGGTCCTTGTCTTGTGTTTACTCCCAAGTCACTATAGTGTAACATTGTATCATACAGAGAGGAATGGGGAAGTGCTGTATTCTCATAGTGATCCTCTCGCTACATTACATTCTGAGTCACTGGCCCCCAAACAAGCATGCAAGCTGGCAAAGGCAGTCCTCCAAAGCTGCATATTGGACCCAGGGTGGTGACTCAGCAATGACTTCCAATACCATCTCTATGCCAATGACACTCAAATCTATCTTTCTACTCCACAACTCTCCCCCTCAGTGTCCTACAAACATTTTTTTAAAAACTACGCAGAGCCCCAAAACCAATGCTGATAGGGAGCCGGCCCAGTGCTACAGGGGGTCGGGGAGGGGTGCAAAAATGCACCTTTGCCTGTGTAGGCAAAAATCCTAGCACCGGCCCTGTCCACTCGCTTGTTATATCTCGTCTTGACTATTACAACTCCTTCCTAATTGGCCTTCCACTACACAGGCATTCCCTCTTTCAGTCTATCATGAATGCAGCTGCTAGACTCATCCACCTAACCAACCGCTCAGTGTCTGCATCCCCCCTCTGCCGATCCCTGCACTGGCTTCCATCCCCCACTCCTCTCTGCCAATCCCTGCACTGGCTTCTATCCCCCACCCCCTTCTGTCAATCCCTGCACTGGCTTCCAATAGCCCAAAGGATAAAATTCAAAATATTAACCATCAGTTACAAAGCCATCCACAACTCTGCCCCCGGATATATCTCAAACCTGGTCTCAAAGTATCACCCTAACCGTCCCCTCCGCTCTTCCCAAGACCTCCTGCTTTCCAGCTCCCTTGTCAACTCCTCCCATACTCGCCTCCAGGCCTTCTCTAGAGTCTCTCCCATCCTCTGGAATTCTTTACCCCAACCTGTCCGTCTGTCGCCCACCTTGACTGGCTTTAGGCGATCCCTAAAGACTCATCTCTTCAGGGAAGCCTATCCCACCTCAACCTAACCGCTCGTTCTCAAAAATTCATCCCCACGCAGCTCCCTCCTCATGTATCACTTCCCCCTCCCTCTTAGATTATAAGCCCTCAGGGGCAGGGCCCTCCTTACCATACTGTCTTGAATTGTATTGTGATTGTAATGTCTATCTTATATTGTAAAGCGCTCCATAAATTCTGTATAATAATAATAATGACTGAAGCCAGAGGATCAGCATGACAGCAGCTTCAGAAGGACACCGGCAATGAGCAGCATTGTTCCTTTCACTTCCCCTGTGTGGAGAGGACATTTCCTGTTCCAGTGGCAGGTTCTCTTCATAGTCCCCTCCCCCTCGTGACAGGCCTGGTGATTGGCTGGTCAAATCATGCAGCATACTTGGAGAAAGGATCACATGGTCGTCGTCCCCATACCAGGAAGTACCAGGGAAGGAGGGAATAGAAGAACCCGTCTCCTGAATTTTTAGGAAAGTGAGCAGAACATAATCAAGGATCGAAAACCATTTTGGGGCCCCATTGAGCATCAAGGCTCCTTAGGCTTAACTTAGGGTTAGCTGACCTTTAACCCCTTCAGGACCTTTTAACTTCACCGGAGCCCAGATCCCCGGTACGAATTCGGCAGCATCAGCGTGACGACGACAAGAATCCTGCGGATAACCTCTTCATAGTTCCGGCATGTTTGACACGATAAACTCCGGGCAGATATTACAAAAACACCAATGAATGCAGCTAGTATAAGTACCCGAATGTGACCTGGAACTAGATTATTACACCTGCGCAGCAGGCCTCGGACAGAGACGCAGGACTAGGAGCCAATCAAGGCATCCTGCTTGCACATGTGCCTAAAAGAAGCAGCGAGATGACTCATCAGTCTGCAACTTCACCATCCAATCACAGGCCGGGGGGCGGGAGGTGACCAGGCTGTGTGGCTTAATGGCACAGAGGAAAGTCAGGTCACCATACAGGGCTGTACTATGTAGCAAAGCTGTGTATATCACACAACTGGATGGACAGGTAAAACAGCTCCCTATGTGTATTTTATCTGTGTGAGCGGTATGCCTGGAGCTCAAATTTAATAAATCCCTTTATTTTATAAGAAGGCAGCAGATGGACACACGCCATTGGGCGGTTGCAGATGTTTGTAAACAAAGGTCATGTGATCACCGTGGTCAGCTGCCATTGTAATCACAGCTGAATCTGGCAGATGTTTGTAAACAAAGGTCACGTGATCACTAGGGTTGGATGTCATTGTGCATCTGGTAGATATGTTTGTAAACAAAGGTCATGTGATCACCGTGGTCGGCTGTCATTGTGATCACAGCTGCTTGTAAACAAAAGCCATGTGATCACCGTGGTCGGCTGTCATTGTGATCACAGCTGCATCTGGCAGATAGGTTTGTAAACAAAGGTCATGTGATCACCGTGGTTGGGTGTCATTGTGATCACAGCTGCTTGTAAACAAAGGTCATGTGATCACCGTGGTTGGTCGTCATTGTGATCACAGCTGCTTGTAAACAAAGGTCATGTGATCACCGTGGTCGGGTGTCATTGTAATCACAGCTGCATCTGGCTATGTTTGTAAACAAGCATCATGTGATCACCGTGGTTGGCTGTCATTGTGATCACAGCTGCATCTGGCAGATATATTTGTAAACAAAGGTCATGTGATCACTGTGGTCAGGTGTCATTGTGATCACAGCTGCTTGTAAACAAAGGTCATGTGATCACTGTGGTCGGGTGTCATTGTGATCACAGCTGCTTGTAAACAAAGGTCATGTGATCACTGTGGTCGGGTGTCATTGTAATCACACCTGCATCTGGCAGACGTGTTTGTAAACAAACCTCCTGGTTACCATGGTTCTCAACCGTGTGAGACCTGCAGCTGTCGGGACTAGAAGCGTGCACAGGTGCACAATGCTGAGCACACATCTACTGGGAAAGGTAACTGGGGGGCAACATAGGTTAGTTGCCCAAATTTAAGGCTGACCCGCTGTCTGCGGTCCTCTAGAATAGATCAGGGGTGGGCAACCTAGGCACTCCAGCCATCGTGGAACTACAAGACCCCAAAAGGCATTGTAAGACCGACAGCCACGACTCCCAGAGGCAGATGCATGATGGGAATTTGTAGTTTCACAACTGGGGTGCTGAAGTTGGGATGCCGCCGCTCCATGGGTGAGCAACTTTGGGCCTCCAGCTGTGATGACAGTACAAATCCCATCACGCTTCTGCCTCTGGGAGTCAGTCCTGTAACTGTCAGAGTCTGGCGATGCCTCATGGGACTTGTAGTTCCACAGCAGCTGGAGGGCCGGTGTTGCCTCCCCCGGTCTAGATTCACTGATCTGAAGTATGGTGAGAAGTGCTGATGGCCGCTCCTTGGGCTGGGTACTTGTCCTAGGTCCTTGTCCTAGGTCAGGTGTACAAAACAGCCAGACACCCAGTGTGGTCAGTCCTGTATTTCCCTTATGACAGGTACCCTTTAAGGCAGGGGTGGGCAACTGCAGCTCTCCAGCTGTGCTTTAACTACAAATCCCATCATGCATCTGTCTCTGGGAGTCATACCTGTGGCTGTCAGAGTCTTGCAATGCCTCATGGGATTTGTAGTTCCACAATAGCTGGCAGGCCAGAGTTGCCCACCCCTGCTTTAAGGCATGCGAGGACCCCCCACTCCCCATTCCAGCATTTCTCTGCCCTCTCCTTCTTTCTGGCACTGCACGGAAGGCGTGTGCTGTACTGGGGCTTGGGATAAGTTCAATCAGCCCGACGTGAGGATGAACATGACAGTTCAATCATTGATAGCACCCTTCTGGAACTCTCTATTATTCCATGCAGCTCAGAACCGGAGACACACAGAGAATTCTCAGCATGTTATACAGGGGTAGGCAACCCTGGCACTCCAGCTGTGATGACACTACAACTCCCATCATAGCTCAGGGAGTCATGCCTGTGGCTGTCAGTGTCCTGCAATGCCTCAGGGGACTTGTAGTTCCGCAACCGCTAGAGTGCTAAGATTGACCCGCCCCTCTTTAATACCATCCATCCAAAATGACCCCCAAGATCTGAGCCGATTTCCCCCCCATGGGGAGCACACCATCCCTGCTTGGTTATTGAGGACCTCCCAAGGTGTGCAACTCCAGCCCTGCTTTAACTACAATTCCCACCATGCCTCTGAGAGTCATGCCTGGAACGATCAGTCTTGCAATGCCTCGTGGGACTTGTAGTTCTGCAACAGCTGGAGGGCCAGAGTCACCCCCCCCCCCACAGGGG
>NW_017307215.1:525847-526478 GCF_000935625.1 Nanorana parkeri
AATAGAGCCAGGATTCAGAAGATGCCACCAATGGAGACCCCGCATTCCATAGAGATACATAGAAGGACTCTGCTCACCAGACTCCGCCCATTACTGGGCAGCTCAACCCTCCACCAGGCAATGTTAAATCAGGATGACGACCATTTCTTTCCCCTTTGGACACAGTGGGGGGAAGAGTTACGTCCATCCATTTTATTTTCCCGCTTTGTGAGCCTATTGGGAAAACTTATACTTCCTGCCCCTGTGACACCCATACAAGAAAAGGGGGGTGAGGGGGGTCACCAGGAACGCAATAAAAATATTGTTACAATCTCTAACCCTTCTTATAAATAGGTTGCCCATCACTTCCTGTCCTGACAGGAAGTACTCCCCTCTAACCTCTGATCATTCAGGGGCCCAGAGCTTTATTATACAAAACGACACACAGGAGGCACGGCGGCGGATCATTTCATGTCGGTTTATATACATACAGTTATACAGGTCGATCGCAGCGCTCAGAGTCCCAGCCGAGGAATCCGAACGCTTAAATAAAATCATCATAAATAATAAAACACCAGACGGTGGGGGGGGGGCAGGGTCAAATAAAAAGAGAGTGACAACATTTCACTTCCAGCAACCACAACACACCCAC
>NW_017307215.1:527073-532689 GCF_000935625.1 Nanorana parkeri
CGGAGTCTAGGGGGTATGATGGGGCGGGGCTCAGGAAATAAGGGGGTGGGGTCTGGTAGATAACAGGGCAGAGTCGTTCGGTTCCCAAGTCTAGCAGCTTAAAAACAAACATAAAAAAAGGGGGGGACACAACCGCCCCACAACTTCGCCAGCGTGTGCGGCCATGGCGCTATCTTATAGAGATCTATTTTTATAATCTGTACTTGTCCATGTCTAGTTGGGGGGGGGGTCTTTGAGCCCTCGAAACGCGTCAGCGCTTTTATGTTACCATTTGTGAACCAACACGGATCTTAAAAGTTTTTGGATTCTTAGACTAACTTTGTTTGGTGCCCTCATTACTCTCTGTACCCGTGAACCTCCAAATCTGCCCCTCCACAGCCTGAGGGACCCCTTCTTTGTTGACAGCGGCCTCATCGGAACCGTTGTGCCTCATCGCAAACCGACTGACTTTTTGAACGCCCCATTTCTACTCGTTCCAGACCCTCCGGCTTAGGGCGGCGACATTGCTCCGCTCCAAGCTGACCAGGTACAACTTTGCTGCCTGCCGAGGGATGTCAGCTTTCACCTAACGCGTCTCACATGGGTGTTTTGGCCTTGTGATATGCTCCTATTCTTCTCAATGGGGATAACTGACAGGAAGTCGAGTGGGTGCAGGAAAAATGTTCCCCTTCTCCGCCACTGTACCTCCTTTACCACCCCCGTCTTCTGTTCCCCTCGATTAAAATCTTTCATTTAAACCGACTCGATCATTCTTGTAGTGGCCCTTTAAATCCCAACTCCAGCCAACATTGTATAAAGGGGAGGTTATATCCTGTCAGGGTGTCCCTACAGAGATTTACATTCACTTCCTGTCACAGTGACACCAGGACAGAGCCAGCATCCAAGGCACATTTATACAGTAGGATTAGAACACCGGACAAGTTCATACTGCTGACTCTTCCTGTTGCAGTGAAACGCGCACCCTCTCAAGCCTTCGGTACCGCTTTAGGGTTATGCTGCTGCTGCTGCTTTGGGTACTCGCCCCCTCCAGAATCCGCTTCCTGCCACACATGTCAGCGTATGAATAAAGCTGCACAACGCTGTTCCAGTAAACTAAAATCAGCTTTCATCTGTGAACACTCCACATCAGCACCGCTGATGCATTTCACCCCCTAGTGGGGCCTCATTGCAAAAAACAAACAAACAAACCGTAAAATGTCTGGTAGGGAGTGAAACGCATCAACATCGGTGCTTGCTGCTCTCTGATGTGCTGGAACAATGAGCAGATTTTTACCTTTCAGCAGCAGTGTGCGGCTATATTCATACACTCTCGTCTCCTGACCTGGTGGCACCAGGACAGGAAGCAAGGGACATTCTCTCCAATGGGGACTCCAGCTGGAGATTCGCTCTAAGGCCGCATTTGGCGTGCAGCATTTCCACCTATAATTGTGCGTTTTGAAACATACATTAAAGCTTTCTTGTCAACAAAAAAATTAAAAAGTATTTAAAAAAAAAACTATTTTGTCACTTTCAGATGCCCTAAAAACACCCAAAATTCACCCACGTGCGTTTCTCGTGTATCCCCGGTCCAATTTCTAAAAACTGCGAAGGATGGAGTCGCCATTAACCCTACCGGCGCCCTGTGATGGCCGCACACGCTAAGCTGTAACAGTAAAAAAAAAAAAAAAAAGCATAAAAAGGTGTCCCAATGTGGCTAAAATCCAAAAGGAAGCTTGAGAGGCCCCGCAGGGGTGGAGAGATGAGATGGGCAGGGGCGGGGCCAAATTATTGCAAAGATTAAAATGACAAGGAAGGTGACGGCTGCAGATCCGGGAGGACGCCTCAGGTAGGAGAAGAAGTTGGCACACAGCAAAGGGGGTTTGGTTACACCAGCTCCACGGTAACGATTGATTGGAGGAGGTAAATTGTGATGGTAACACCGTATGATGAGGTCACAGCTTGTCACGCTGGAGTGGGAGTAGAGGGGTGAGGGGTGGTGACCCCAAAAATTAGGCAGCAAATGCTTTCTCAGTTTTTTTTGTTTTTTTTTGGTCCGAGTTTACTCAACGCAGCATCAAGAACAGCAGAAGTCCCAGGTAACTTGTCTACTTAAAAAAAATAGATTAAATAGGAAAAGGTGAATCCAGGAAAAAAAACAAAGAGGGGAGGGGAGAGCGGGAGGAGGGGAGCTCCTCGTGAAGGGTAAGGCAAATCAGAAGAGGAGGCACCCCTTCCCCGCTTGTAACATTCACCATGGGCATGGTGGTGGCAGAGCGTCCTGTCAGTGATAAAGGAAGGGGGGCGGGCGCCGGGCCCCTCCCCCCGTCCACACATACTGCAGCGCTGGTCAAGTCTGGACGTCAGCTCAGCAGCGCGGACCAGTCAGAGGCCGTGGGAAGCTCCAGCGGTCCAGGAGTGAAACGTCTTAAACAGCGGAACCCATCTCACTGTGGAGAGATAGAGACATATTAGGCTGAGGGGGAAATGGGCTCAGGGGCCAGATATAGGATGGAGGGGAGAGGGGATACGTACAAAGCTGATCTCCGTCTCTATCTGATTGGGGTCCAGAATTCCGTCATCTTCATCCTCCTCTTCTCCTGTCTTCCCCGACTCTGGTCTGGTGACACAATAACAGATCAATGAGATGCTGCCTACCATCTCCTCCTCCAGTGACCCACCCCCCTACCTCCAAGGATCCACCTCTACCCTCCAAGGGCCCCACGCCTACTCTACCCTCCAGGGACCCACCTCTCCCCCCTCACAAGGGACCCCAGGTCTTCACTCTCTCCCAACAAGGGACCCCAGGTCTTCACTCTCTCCCAACAAGGGACCCCAGGTCTTCACTCTCTCCCAACAAGGGACCCCAGGTCTTCACTCTCTCCCTCCAAGGACCCAGGTCTTTCCTTCCCCACACACTGTAAATCTCCGTCTCATACCTCTCCCGCATGTACAATTCTTGTTCTGTCGCTTCAGCTTTGTGCACTTCCACCCCCACCGACCTACAAGACAAAACGGAAAGTCCAGAAGCTGCCAACATCTCCATTCCCCCTCAACTGGGAAAGCGATGTCACCGCAGAGTTACCTACCTGTGTGCAGGAGAGTTCAGGCCGCCGCTGCCCAGCGAGGATGTGGACAGGGTGGTAGCCAATGAATCACTTGCCGCTTCGTCTACAGGAGGCGTCCGAGGCAGTACATCTGGCCGCCCATACAGAGCGCCTGCATGGAGAGGAAAGTCAGTCTCTGGGGAGGGAGGCATCCTGCAGCGCGAGGACAGAGAGGAAGGAGGAGTCTCACCCTGGTCCGACTCCGCCTCTGGCCCCAGGTACTGCTTGTTTTCATCAGACAGCTGCAGCTGGGTGGGGATCATAGCCTGGGTCGCTCTGCGTGTCACCCCTGGCATTGTCCGGCTCTTCTTCGATGGCGAGGCTTTCACTGTAAACAAAGGGCCGGAGGTTACACGGACTGCGGCAAGGTCTAGAGTCAGCCAATCGCAACTCGCCATGATCCCAGCCACGCAACAGCAGAACTTACGTGGAATTTTCTTAAACACCGTGGCACACATAAACTTTTGGAAACGCTCTGCGTAAAATCCGGGTCTGTGAACGGAAACCGTGTCCTGAAGGCAAACAGAACGCAGGTTTTATTTACACGTCACACATATTACTTTTATATAGCTCTGTTATATGCCGCAGCGCTGTACAGATAACACTGAACCATTGACATCTGTGTCTGCATCAGGAGCTTACACTCTAATGTCCTACCCACCGGCCCCCTCCCAGGTCACTCACCCCATCGTGAACCAGAGCCTTCCAGGAGTGTTCTAGCTTCTTGATGAACCTGCGGAGAGCAGATGATAGAGTCGGGCATGAATTTCTGGCTCCACCCCTGAGGAGTGGTGGATACAGGGAAGAGGTTCCCTGCTGAGGAGGAAGTGTGAGCAGTTTGCTACTGACCTGTAGGACTGCAAAATGTCAATGACTCCAATATAGAGCAGGAGGCGCTCTCCCTTGGTATTGCGAGCTGGTATACCGCCCATCCTAGGGGAAGAAAAGTCATACTGCCATTAAAACTAGGAGACTACCCACATCCTCCGAAACAGCTTGTTGACTTACATTACTATGCTTGGGGCAGGGCAAGGTAAGGTAAGCACCCAATGCATTTTGGGAGCAGAGCAGTTTTCCCCCCCCCCCGGATCAGATTTCCTCATCTGTCGCATGGTAATGACGGCGGGTACCATGCAAAAGGCAAATTTGAAATGTATATATGTGTACCCAGCGGTAAGAGGCATGGCGACACTATGACAGTTTGAGGACATCAGACTATTTAGTAGGGATGCACCAATACTAGTATCGATACCAAATATTTGGGCGAGTACTCATACACGTCCAAATGCTCCGATACCGAAACTTCCGGTCAGAGGAAGATTTCCTCTGACCGGCCTTGCCATAGGGGAACGTGGAGCCAGCTTCCCGTGCAATCAGAAAGCTGGGCGGCGAATAATAACTCGCCTCCCTTCTCCCGGCCGAGAAGCCGGCTTCCCAGCCTATCAACATTGAGCCAGCTAGACAACATGGAGCCAGCTTCTCGGGCAATCAGATTGCCCGGGAAGCCGGCTCCATGACAGCGGAAGCACCGGCACTCTTTATCGGCGAGTACCGAAAGCAAAGTATCGGTACGGGATACCGAAAAACAGGTATCGGTGCATTCCTATTTAGTATGTCGCCCATTGGCCCTACAGATTTCTATAACACCATAGGGGGCATACAAAGTGACCTACTGATCATCTGTCTCGATGGGGCCCCCTCGTCGTGCCTCTCCCTGGATGGACTCCATGGCGGTGGAATACAGGGCCTTCTGCGTGAGTGGTCTGCGCGTGTCGGCCTGCATTCCATCCGTCACCGCGTGCTCCCTCTGCGCATGGTCCATATTGTGGACGCCGACCAATAAGCTGTAGTCCATGATCTTGAAACTCTGCAGCACCTGGTAGACGACAAATGGAGATAGAAAAAAATGGGTCATGTGATAAAAACTCTGAAGAGGGAAGGTGTCATGTGATCAACGAGGGCCAATGCAATGAAAAGCTGGCAGGGCGATGAGGTCATCTGATCCTCAGGGGCCAATGCAGAGTAACCTTGCAGTAGGATTATGTTATAGGACCACCCAGGGGCCAATGCAGAGTAAGCTGGCAGTAGGATTATGTTATAGGACCACCCAGGGGCCAATGCAAAGCAAGCTTGCAGTAGGATTATGTTATAGGACCACCCAGGGGCCAATGCAGAGTAAGCTGGCAGTACGATCATGTTATAGGACCACCCAGGGGACAATGCCGAGTAAGCTGGCAGTACGATTATGGTATAGAACCACCCAGGGGCCAATGCAGAGGAAGCTGGCAGTACGATTATGTTATATGACCACCCAGGGGCCAATGCAGAGTAAGCTGGCAGTAGCATTATGTTATAGGACCACCCAGGGGCCAATGCAGAGTAAGCTGGCAGTAGGATTATGTTATAGGACCACCCAGGGGCCAATGCAAAGCAAGCTTGCAGTAGGATTATGTTATAGGACCACCCAGGGGCCAATGCAGAGCAAGCTTGCAGTAGGATTATGTTATAGGACCACCCAGGGGCCAATGCAGAG
>NW_017307215.1:533841-535712 GCF_000935625.1 Nanorana parkeri
ATCAGATTTCCTCATCTGTCGCATGGTAATGACGGCGGGTACCATGCAAAAGGCAAATTTGAAATGTATATATGTGTACCCAGCGGTAAGAGGCATGGCGACACTATGACAGTTTGAGGACATCAGACTATTTAGTAGGGATGCACCAATACTAGTATCGATACCAAATATTTGGGCGAGTACTCATACACGTCCAAATGCTCCGATACCGAAACTTCCGGTCAGAGGAAGATTTCCTCTGACCGGCCTTGCCATAGGGGAACGTGGAGCCAGCTTCCCGTGCAATCAGAAAGCTGGGCGGCGAATAATAACTCGCCTCCCTTCTCCCGGCCGAGAAGCCGGCTTCCCAGCCTATCAACATTGAGCCAGCTAGACAACATGGAGCCAGCTTCTCGGGCAATCAGATTGCCCGGGAAGCCGGCTCCATGACAGCGGAAGCACCGGCACTCTTTATCGGCGAGTACCGAAAGCAAAGTATCGGTACGGGATACCGAAAAACAGGTATCGGTGCATTCCTATTTAGTATGTCGCCCATTGGCCCTACAGATTTCTATAACACCATAGGGGGCATACAAAGTGACCTACTGATCATCTGTCTCGATGGGGCCCCCTCGTCGTGCCTCTCCCTGGATGGACTCCATGGCGGTGGAATACAGGGCCTTCTGCGTGAGTGGTCTGCGCGTGTCGGCCTGCATTCCATCCGTCACCGCGTGCTCCCTCTGCGCATGGTCCATATTGTGGACGCCGACCAATAAGCTGTAGTCCATGATCTTGAAACTCTGCAGCACCTGGTAGACGACAAATGGAGATAGAAAAAAATGGGTCATGTGATAAAAACTCTGAAGAGGGAAGGTGTCATGTGATCAACGAGGGCCAATGCAATGAAAAGCTGGCAGGGCGATGAGGTCATCTGATCCTCAGGGGCCAATGCAGAGTAACCTTGCAGTAGGATTATGTTATAGGACCACCCAGGGGCCAATGCAGAGTAAGCTGGCAGTAGGATTATGTTATAGGACCACCCAGGGGCCAATGCAAAGCAAGCTTGCAGTAGGATTATGTTATAGGACCACCCAGGGGCCAATGCAGAGTAAGCTGGCAGTACGATCATGTTATAGGACCACCCAGGGGACAATGCCGAGTAAGCTGGCAGTACGATTATGGTATAGAACCACCCAGGGGCCAATGCAGAGGAAGCTGGCAGTACGATTATGTTATATGACCACCCAGGGGCCAATGCAGAGCAAGCTTGCAGTAGGATTATGTTATAGGACCACCCAGGGGCCAATGCAGAGGAAGCTGGCAGTACGATTATGTTATAGGACCACCCAGGGGCCAATGCAGAGTAAGATGGCAGTAGGATTATGTTATAGGACCACCCAGGGGCCAATGCAGTGAACGTTGCCAGGCAGCTCCTCACCAGGCAGTCCCTCTGGATGGTCTTGCAAAGGGCACTGTACATATCAGGGTCCAGGAAGAGTCCGTCTGGCAGGTCCTGCAAGAAGTCCAGGTCCTTGAAGGTGGGGAAGCTTTTCTCTCTCTCTTTGGCTGATGCACGTCTCTTGTAAGTGGAGCCCTTCAGATCGTACTTCAGATGCATCTTCACTGACCTGGGCAGTAAATTGTTCATAACTACGATCCGGATGTTCTTCCCGGCTGCCTGGACACAGTATAGCCCATAGAATTTGGGTAGGAGGGTCCGGGGGTTCTGATTCAGGTTCTGTAGCAAAGACAAAAATATAATGCTATTACTTCTGACGGACACTAAAAGGGGAGTGGGACATACAACACTGGAAACTCACACACTCCCCCAGCACACATGGTATGAGCCAGGGTATGGGACCCATGGCACAGGATACTCTGCCGCTGCCGCC
>NW_017307215.1:535896-543135 GCF_000935625.1 Nanorana parkeri
CCTCCCGTTATACACAACCGAGGGTACTCTTCCCACCCCGCCAGCAGCACATTGTATGACCCAGGGCTCGGTGCCACCTACCATGTAATATCCAGGCAGCAGCTTCTGCAAGAACTCAGCCTCCTTGTGCTGAACCGTCTTAATGATAAACTCGTCATCCCCGGACACATAAAAGAGGGACCCGCTGGCTCCAGAATTACACAGCTCGAACAAGGGTTCATTACACAGGGAATACTGCAAGAAAAAGATACTATTTAATTAAAGCAATCGAGTCACCTATTGGCCACGCACACGCAGCTCCGTGCCAGCACAGTCACAGTACAACTGATACAAATATTGACTTACCAAATAATCGTCTGGCCGAATGCCAAAGAGCTCCCGAAAGTAGCGGAAAGCAACTGGAGCGTACGTCTTGAATCGGAAGTCATTGTAGTGATGGGCAGGGGTGAGATTGCTGCCCTCGCTGCAGGAAAAAGGGAGAGAGAGAGAGCTCAGTCAGACCACTAGAGGGAGCAGAGGTACAGGTTGTATTGCATGGAAGATAACGGAGCGTCCTATACAGAACACTAGAGGAGGTACAGAGCGTGCCGTATAGAACACTAGAGGGAACACAGGAGGTACAGAGCGTGGCGTATAGAACACTAGAGGGAACACAGGAGGTACAGAGCGTGCCGTATAGATCACTAGAGGGAACACAGGAGGTACAGGGCGTGCCGTATAGAACACTAGAGGGAAAACAGGAGGTACAGGGCGTGCCGTATAGAACACTAGAGGGAAAACAGGAGGTACAGGGCGTGCCGTATAGAACACTAGAGGGAACACAGGAGGTACAGAGCGTCCCGTATAGAACACTAGAGGGAACACAGGAGGTACAGGGCGTGCCGTATAGAACACTAGAGGGCACACAGGCGGTACAGGAGCGTGCCGTATAGAACACTAGAGGGCACACAGGAGGTACAGAGCGTGCCGTATAGAACACTAGAGGGCACACAGGAGTTACAGGGCGTGCCGTATAGAACACTAGAGGGAACACAGGAGGTACAGAGCGTGCCGTATAGAACACTAGGGGGCACACAGGTGGTACAGATTGTGATACAGGACA
Organism: Nanorana parkeri; assembly: GCF_000935625.1. NCBI lineage: Eukaryota > Metazoa > Chordata > Amphibia > Anura > Dicroglossidae > Nanorana > Nanorana parkeri. The sequence continues at coordinate 536,999 of NW_017307215.1, forward strand.
CAAGGGTGCCGTGGTGGTAGATTGTGATATACAGGACACTAGAGGGTGCCGTGGGGGTACAGATTGTGATATACAGGACACTAGGGGGCGCTGAGGAGTACGAATTGTACTACAAAAGGACAATAAAGGGCACAGAGGTGGTAAGAAAAAGGTACTTTGCCATTGGTGCTCACTCCCTAAATACGGATTATTTTGCACTTTTGTTAATCCTGTTTGTATTCCATATTGCTCCTCTATGGTGCCATTCCATGCTGTTCTTTGCACTGGATTTGGTCACTTCTCTTCATTTCTTGTGTCTATTGTTGCTGTTTAACATGATTGTAAAAGAAACTCCATGAATATTACTCCTCTGACCAGTCCAATAAAACCACATCGGATGGGAGGACCCAAAAGTGTCCAAAACCACGACCGAAAGCCTAGAAGCGCGCTTTTTCTACCTGCAGGGACGCACACCTTGATCCGGAATGCGGATTCCATATAACCTGCTACACAGGACATGACAGTTTCACATAATGGATCTCATTCTTCAGCTATCTGGACTGCGACATCAGTTTACAATGCACAGGGACCGCGGTGATCCACAGAGGTATTTCATTTGTGATATTATTTCCTGCTGAGCTGCCGGATTTTGTTCCCGGGACCGTCAATGGGTTCAACAAGAACTCAACATTGCTGGTCTATACCAGACGTGTGTGCGCTGGCAAAGCAGAGATACCACGTGTGGAGGTTTCTGTGTATTTATACAATATGATCATATACAGTACATTTCCACACGCTACATGAACATTCCAACGGCCTCTTCCAGTTATGTTTACCTTGTTTGCTTCAAACAGACCAAGACTGAAAGGCTGATTTCGAGTAGCAGTGTGCATGTATTTATCAGCATTTACAAGTGGTGATGGTCAACCTGCTAAGCCAAACCCAAGAAATTATATATTTTATATGTGCTGGCTCCCCTTGGCTACTATTTACATTTTTTCCAATTAATTATTAATTGCTCCGATATATTAAGCAAGTCATATACCTTATATTGTATTATACAGGGCACTGGGGGTACAGAGTATTGTACAGGACACTAGAGGGCGCTATGGGAGGTACAGAGCATATTGTACAGGACACTGGAGGGCACCCAGGAGGTACAGGGGTATTATATGTGACACTAGAGGGTGCCATGGGAGGTACAGAGCATATTGTACAGGACACTGGAGGGCACCCAGGAGGTAAAGGGGTATTATATGGGACACTAGAGGGCGCTATGGAGGTACAGAGCATATTTTACAGGAAGGCTCAAACAAGGTACAGAGTGTATTATATGGGACACTAGAGGGCACCAAGGAGATACAGGGGGTAGTATATGGGACACTAGATGGCGCTATGGAGGTATAGAGCATATTGCACGGGATACTAGAGGGCAATGAGGCCGTACAGGGGGTATTAGAGGGCGCTATGAAGGTACAGAGCATATTGCATAATATGGAGTGCATACAAAAGAATACAAGATAGAATGGTGGGAGGGGTATCAATGCATAAAGGGGAGGAGCAACAGATCGCAATGCCAATTGGATACGTACGCGGGGAAGAAAATACTCTCTACCACATAGAAGTCTTGCATTAGGACATCTCTCTCAGGCTTGGTGCTAAGGCTGCCGACCGTGTGTGTGATGCCGAGCTGGATGGCTCCTTTCAGTGCAGAAGACGTGGTCTGTCAGAGAGAGGTCAGTGAGTCAACATGTCTTCATACACAGCAGCTCATAAGATAACGGGAAGCACGTACCTTCTTATATGTGGTCTCCCCTGTAGAGTCTACACTCCGATGTCCAATCTTCTTCATTGTCTGTGTGCCAAACTGACCCGATGCGCTGGGCATCTAGAGGAGGAGACAGCAGAGAGTTCACTTCCAACTGTGACCCCAGAAAGGAACACAAATTACCCAACAATACCCCCCATATCCCCAACAATGACATGACAGACCGTCCAGACCTCCCTACCGCCCACACTGAGATCACAGACCTCCCTACCGCCCACACTGAGATCACAGACCTCCCTACCGCCCACACTGAGATCACAGACCTCCCTACCGCTAATACTGAGATCACAGACCTCCCTACCGCCAACACTGAGATTACAGACCTCCCTACCGCCCACACTGAGATTACAGACCTCCCTACCGCTAATACTGAGATCACAGACCTCCCTACCGCTAATACTGAGATCACAGACCTCCCTACCGCCCACACTGAGATCACAGACCTCCCTACCGCCCACACTGAGATCACAGACCTCCCTACCGCCCACACTGAGATCACAGACCTCCCTACCGCCCACACTGAGATCACAGACCTCCCTACCGCCCACACTGAGATCACAGACCTCCCTACCGCCCACACTGAGATCACAGACCTCCCTACCGCCCACACTGAGATTACAGACCTCCCTACCGCCAATACTGAGATTACAGACCTCCCTACCGCCAATACTGAGATTACAGACCTCCCTACCACCCACACTGAGATTACAGACCTCCCTAGCGCTAATACTGAGATTACAGACCTCCCTACCGCTAATACTGAGATTACAGACCTCCCTACCGCTAATACTGAGATTACAGACCTCCCTACCGCTAATACTGAGATCACAGACCTTCCTACCGCTAATACTGAGATCACAGACCTCCCTACCACCCACACTGAGATCACAGACCTCCCTACCGCTAATACTGAGATCACAGACCTCCCTACCGCTAATACTGAGATCACAGACCTCCCTACCGCCAACACTGAGATTACAGACCTCCCTACCGCCCACACTGAGATTACAGACCTCCCTACCGCTAATACTGAGATCACAGACCTCCCTACCGCTAATACTGAGATCACAGACCTCCCTACCGCTAATACTGAGATCACAGACCTCCCTACCGCCAACACTGAGATCACAGACCTCCCTACCGCCCACACTGAGATTACAGACCTCCCTACCGCTAATACTGAGATCACAGACCTCCCTACCGCTAATACTGAGATCACAGACCTCCCTACCGCCCACACTGAGATCACAGACCTCCCTACCGCCCACACTGAGATCACAGACCTCCCTACCGCCCACACTGAGATCACAGACCTCCCTACCGCCCACACTGAGATTACAGACCTCCCTACCGCCAATACTGAGATTACAGACCTCCCTACCGCCAATACTGAGATTACAGACCTCCCTACCACCCACACTGAGATTACAGACCTCCCTAGCGCTAATACTGAGATTACAGACCTCCCTACCGCTAATACTGAGATTACAGACCTCCCTACCGCTAATACTGAGATTACAGACCTCCCTACCGCTAATACTGAGATCACAGACCTCCCTACCACCCACACTGAGATCACAGACCTCCCTACCGCTAATACTGAGATCACAGACCTCCCTACCGCTAATACTGAGATCACAGACCTCCCTACCGCCAACACTGAGATTACAGACCTCCCTACCGCCCACACTGAGATTACAGACCTCCCTACCGCCAACACTGAGATTACAGACCTCCCTACCGCCCACACTGAGATTACAGACCTCCCTAGCGCTAATACTGAGATTACAGACCTCCCTACCGCTAATACTGAGATTACAGACCTCCCTACCGCTAATACTGAGATTACAGACCTCCCTACCGCTAATACTGAGATCACAGACCTCCCTACCGCTAATACTGAGATCACAGACCTCCCTACCACCCACACTGAGATCACAGACCTCCCTACCGCTAATACTGAGATCACAGACCTCCCTACCGCTAATACTGAGATCACAGACCTCCCTACCGCCAACACTGAGATTACAGACCTCCCTACCGCCCACACTGAGATTACAGACCTCCCTACCGCCAACACTGAGATTACAGACCTCCCTACCGCTAATACTGAAATCACAGACCTCCTTACTACTAATACTGAGATCACAGACCTCCCTACCACTAATACTAAGATCACAGACCTCCCTACCGCCAAAACCGAGACCACAGACTGCCCAGACCTCCCGAGCCCCAACCCTGTACATACCGTTGCTCCGGATTCGCCGGGGACGCTACTCTTCATGGTGGCGGCACCTCCTGCAAACAGAAGAAAACAGCGCATTTTACAGATGTCTGAGCTACAACATCCTCCATGTCGCCCCCAGAGCTAATGGCATCCCAGACACAGAAACACACAGGCCACAGTTTTATCTGCAATGCCACACACACCGACCAACAAATCTGCAATATAATGTATTATACGGAGAGAAGAGCAAACTACTGGGCAAGGTATCAGGAAAACCAATTCACATGAGGGTCACCAGGCAGAGGAGGAACATCTCAGTGTGAGGAGGATGCTGGACAGTCATACCCAATGACAGACTCGTCTGTACCCCTGCTGTGCCCATTATGAGGAGCTCCCACCATCCCTGTGCTGAGTTCCTGGGTCTGTACCCCTGCTGTGCCCATTATGAGGAGCTCCCACCATCCCTGTGCTGAGTTCCTGGGTCTGTACACCTGTTGTGCCCATTATGAGGGGCTCCCACCATCCCTGTGCTGAGTTCCTGGGTCTGTACACCTGTTGTGCCCATTATGAGGAGCTCCCACCATCCCTGTGCTGAGTTCCCGGGTCTGTACACCTGCTGTGCCCATTATGAGGGGCTCCCACCATCCCTGTGCTGAGTTCCCGGGTCTGTACACCTGCTGTGCCCATTATGAGGGGCTCCCACCATCCCTGCGCTGCGTTCCCGGGTCTGTACACCTGCTGTGCCCATTATGAGGGGCTCCCACCATCCCTGTGCTGAGTTCCCGGGTCTGTACACCTGCTGTGCCCATTATGAGGGGCTCCCACCATCCCTGTGCTGAGTTCCCGGGTCTGTACACCTGCTGTGCCCATTATGAGGGGCTCCCACCATTCCTGGCACACGGGTTGAACACACCCCAAGGTGGATGGGAATAAGAGATCACTGATGGGGCTCTCAAGGGATTAGGAAGCCATTGGGGGGGGTGACTTTTGGGCAGACGGATCCTTTCGGCATGAATAAATAATAGGGATGGGTGGATCGGTACCATGTGATCCGTTTATACAATTCACACCACAAGCTGCACCAGCCTTGTATATGGTTATACACACCAGCTGCGGTACAAACAGAAGCCTCATGCAGAGCTACCATTGCTGAGCTGCTGTGGAAATGCTCATTTCCTGGCTGCCTGTCTTCACTGCACTGAGTCCCAGGTCAGAAATGAGTGAAGCCAAAGGCTTGGCATGACAACCAAGGAACGAGCATGTCCGGGAGAGCTCAGCAATGGCTGCCTCCAGACCCCTCCTGCACATTCCCTCTAATGAGACAGGAATGCCGAGTGGAGACGCGGCAAATCCCCACATGTCACAGACGTTCCCCGTCTCCACCCACCATCCACCTGGAGGGTGTCAGGGACAAGTCCGGTCCTGCAGAACTCAGACCGCAGACAGGAGAATGGCTCCATCCAAGACACAGAATCCATTCAGGGCGGAGAACCACAAGTACTCCCACCGCGGTGCGGTCCGAATGGTGGCCCCAGGGCCGAGCCTAGACTCAGAAGAAGGTTCCACCCTGAATCTGTAATCTTTCCGTTCCAATCTACATCCAGCTCTGTGGTGGTCAAATACATGTAAATGTGTCATTCATGCAACCATGGCAACAGTACTATTCATGGACAGTGCAGCTTTTATCACTCATCTGTTTTCTGATACAGCATCAGCTCCGGTCCAGGAGCAAGGCCCCTGACACTTCGGGGCCCTTCCCCCGGAGCATCAGGGCCAATGTGGAGGCAGCTCTACAGATTGGTGCCAGCTTCAGACTGGAAAACCAAGCACTGCTGGGCATTCGAGCAACACGGTGCCATGCCTAAGCTGAACCACGGAGCGTCCCGTGCCACCCAGTAACCGCGGAGATTGTCTTGCACCACCCGGTGATCGTGGAGCGTCCTGCACTGCCCCCCAAGCATCCTGCGCTGCCCACTCTCCCCTTTGCTCCCTCACCCCCCAGTGACCGCAGAGCGTCCTGCACTGCCCCCAAGCATCCTGCACTGCCCACTCACCCCCCAGTAACCACGGAGCGTCCTGCACTGCCCCCAAGCATCCTGCGCT
>NW_017307215.1:543198-549083 GCF_000935625.1 Nanorana parkeri
CCCCCCAAGCATCCTGCGCTGCCCACTCTCCCCCTCACCACCCAGTAACCACGGAGCCTCCTGCACTGCCCCCGAGCGTCTGTCACCACACAGTCACCCCCGAGGACACCGACTACTTCCTGTGATATTACAGCACCCTGTGACTTCCATTGACCCCACAGCAGCCGGTGTCACCCAGGGACCCCAAAGCATCCTGCAACTCTAGCGCTCCCCTCGTCTCCAAGAGGTCTCAGGTACCCTCCTGTATCATCTTGGCCCGTCTCTCCTTTTGGATACGGGCCCCTTACCACTGCACCCCTGGCATCCCTTTAGACATGCCGCACAGCATACAAGTTACCCCCCCAAATATAATCACACCCAATACCAATGCTGGGGATGCCATACTCCACGGACAGGCTGCCTGTAATCAGACCTCAGCCCCTGTGCAGATTTGTGGGCCCGGCATTGAGCCAGTTACAAGAGCAGGGGGATGAGGAGGCTGACCCTGTTGCCATGGCTGCAATGAAGCATTACATTTCTGGATGGTTACAGAATCTGATCGGAACGGGCATTCTAAAATGGCGTTGTCATCATGCCAGTCCTCTGGCTTCAACACCTTTCTGAGGCACAGACCCAGAGCAAGCATACATGAGCTACGACTTCACTGTCTGCATGCTTGTTCCAGGAAGTGCTTCAGGAAACCGCAGCCAGGCGACTGGCACTTTCAGATAAGCAATGGCGGCCTCCATATACCCCACAGGACAGGTGCTCTTGAGGAGGTCAGTATGAGCGGTCAGTGGCCAGAGAACTTAATACAAGGCGCATGCTGCAACCACCACCGTTATCATGGCAGGACTCATACACTGGAGGGGGGGTGGGGTACATGCACACACGGTACCTCTCTGGGACACGCATGTGCCAAGGCCGCAGCACAGAAAGCCCAGCACTGGAGGAGAGAAAGTAGAACAAGGAATTAGGAGGCAGCACAGGTGATCCTGCCACCGACTCGCCAAAAGAGCTTGCAATCTAATTCTAATGCATGCAAGCAAGCACAGGGGTTCAGCGAGGGGGACCAGCGATGGCATCAGAGATGCTGGAACCTTCAGGGTGCCAAGATGGGTCGCCAGAGGCCACAACAGCAGGCAGGGCATGGTCAGAGGAACTGCATCCTTTGAAAACATTGTCACCCCCTCCCTCCCATACAGCACGGGGGGGATGCGTACGCCACTTTACATAGGGGACAGTATTCTCTGATGCACACAGCTGGGCAAAGGATAGGGGATGGTATTTCCTTGTACACATAAAGCACTCCTGTACACACAGCCGGCGCGGGGGGGGGGAATGGAAATCCTGTAGACACAGCCAGGCACAGGAAGGGGGTGGCATTCTCCTGTACACAGAGCCGGGCACAGGAAGGAGCGTGGCATTCTCCTGTACACAGCCGGGCACAGAAAGAGGGTGGCATTCTCCTGTACTCACAGCCGGGCACAGGCACATTGGCATTCTCCTGTACTCACAGCCGGGCACATTGGCATTCTCCTGTACTCACAGCCGGGCACAGGCACGCTGGCATTCTCCTGTACTTACAGCCGGGCACAGGCACGTTGGCATTCTCCTGTACTCACAGCCGGGCACAGGCACGTTGGCATTCTCCTGTACTTACAGCTGGGCACGGGACGGGGGAGGGGGGGTTACATTCTTGTGCACAGGTACGGCTCATGTCACGTGTGTCACATGTCCTATACATACACAGTGTGATGTCAGCGCTCGGCGGGAGTGCCTAAACAATGGCAGGAATGCAGACAGATCGGCATAACAACCGCCTGCGTTGTTTGCGTCGCCCGGAAAACATTGGCAGAAGCCGAGTTCCAGATAAGGCGGCACCCCGGCCCAAGGCGATGTGACACTAAGCCCAGCAGACCGTTATACCTCCAGCTGGAGAGGAACCACAAGTCTCAGCTCACCCTGCTAAGTGCCGCCGGTGCTTGGCGTGGCATGCTGGGACTTATAGTTCCTCACCAGCTGTGTTGTGAAGCGCGACCGCAGAGTTCAATTACAGAAATGAAAGCACGCAGAGGAACAGGAAGTGGGTGCAACAAGAAAACACTTCCCCAAGACAACACAAACACAGTGATCATGGTGTCCATCTCATCTGAGGTGATGTTCTCCTGAGAGTTGTAGTCTCACAATGGTTGTCCCAAGTATGATGGAGCAAACTGGGGCTCCCACACAAGAAAAGTAGGCAGAGATAACTAGGTGAAGCTAGGAGTTGTAGTCTCACAATGATTGTCTCAAGTATGATGGAGCAAACTGGGGCTCCCACACAAGAAAAGCGGGAGGAGATAACTGGGTGATGCTGGGACTTGTAGTACCACAACTGCCCCAGACCAACACCTAAGCCTGCGATACAGAGATGGACAGGGACAGCTGGGAGTTGTAGTGCAACTACCAAAGACCAGACACTGAGCCTGAGGAACAATGCTGGGACTTGTAGTCCATCAATCTTCGGTGGTACTAGATCAAGAGGGAGAGCAGGAGTTGTAGTTCCACAGCAGGAGTTAAAAATAAGCCGGCCACACGGTGCTGAGAGTTGTAGTCATACAGTGACACGTGATCCTGGGACTGTGTAGCCAATGGTCTGGGATGCTGGGAGTTGTGGTGATACAATGACAGGTGAGCCCAGGACTGTGTAACCATTGTGTGGAATGCTGGGGGTCGTAGTGCTACGGGGACAGGTGAGCTTAGGACTGTGTAACCATTGTGTGGAATGCTGGGAGTTGTTGTGCTACAGGGATAGGTGAGCCAAGGACTGTGTAACCATTGTGTGGGATGCTGGGAGTTGTTGTGCTACAGGGATAGGTGAGCCAAGGACAGTGTAACCATTGTGTGGGATGCTGGGAGTTGTAGTGCTACAAGAACAGGTGAGCCCATGACTGTGTAACCATTGTATGGAATGCTGGGAGTTGTAGTGCTAGTGACAGGCAAGCCCAGGACTGTGTAACCATTGTGTGGCACACTGGGAGTTGTAGTTTCAGAGATACAGAAAAGCCAAAGCTGGCTGGTTGTAGAATTCAGTGCTAGAAATCTACTTCTCTGGGATTTGTAGTCCCACAAGAAGTACTCCAGCATACTCCGAGTATGGTGCAGCACACTGGAACCTGGAGCTCTACAATACCAAGGTATCCTAGAAGTGCCTACACACAGGGTGGGCTGCTGGGAGTTACAGTTCCACAACACCTGAGAAGCCGATAAAACGCCTGAACATAATGTGCTGGGCAGGTAGTGCCACCAGCGAGAAGCCACGGGCAGCTTACAGGATGATGGGAATTGTAGTTCCAGCTTTTTTCAAGCTACAGAGTGCAGGAAACGTTTACACTGCCTGATCGGAGTGCGCTGGGACTTGTAGTTCTACAGTAACGGGTATAATACGACTCGTCTAAACACCGTGAGTAACGCTGGGATTAGTAGTTTTGCAGCGAAGGAGGCGTCATCCTACTGGAGCATGCTGGGATCTGAAGTCCTGCCGCATGTAAGCAGGGGAGTGTGTGGTGCTGGGAGCTGTAGTCCTGCAGCATGTAAGCACAGGAGTAGGGCTGCAACAACTAATCGACATAATCGATTATAATCGATTATTGAAAAAGTTGTCAACTTTTTCAATAATCGATTAATCGGCTTCCGATCAGTTGGCCCTGTTCACGGCTCCACACACGCTGCACCTCCTCCCCAAATCACGCTCACCGCTGCCAGACCCGCATCCACGCTTTACACGACGCACCTATCTCAGGCAGACCCTATCTCAGAAGCAAGTTGCTGGAAGACTGCTCAGGTAAGCCTGCACTTTCCCACACATGGTGCTCTATAATGTATTGCAGGGATTTGTAGTCCTCTACAGCTGATGGTACATTGTGCTGTATATTATACAGAGGAATACAAATCCCAGCAATACATCATACACTGTATGTATAATGTATTGCTGGGATTTGTTGTACTCTTCTATAGTTGGTGATATTCTGCACTGCGCTGTGTAGAGGACTACAAATCCCAGCAATAATACATTATACAGCGTCATGAGTGTGTGTGGTGCTGGGAGTTGTAGTCCTGCCGCATGTAAGCAGGGGAGTGTGTGTGGAGCTGTAGTCCTGCAGCATGTAAGCAGGGGAGTGTGTGTGTGGAGCTGTAGTCCTGCAGCATGTAAGCAAGAGAGTGTGTGGTGCTGGGAGTTGTAGTCCTGCAGCATGTAAGCGGGGGGGGTGTTTGTGCTGCTGGGAGTTGTAGTCCTGCAGCATGTAAGCGGGGGGGGTGTTTGTGCTGCTGGGAGTTGTAGTCCTGCAGCATGTAAGCGGGGGGGGTGTTTGTGCTGCTGGGAGTTGTAGTCCTGCAGCATGTAAGCGGGGGGGGTGTTTGTGCTGCTGGGAGTTGTAGTCCTGCAGCATGTAAGCGGGGGGGGTGTTTGTGCTGCTGGGAGTTGTAGTCCTGCAGCATGTAAGCGGGGGGGGTGTTTGTGCTGCTGGGAGTTGTAGTCCTGCAGCATGTAAGCGGGGGGGGTGTTTGTGCTGCTGGGAGTTGTAGTCCTGCAGCATGTAAGCGGGGGGGGTGTTTGTGCTGCTGGGAGTTGTAGTCCTGCAGCATGTAAGCGGGGGGGGTGTTTGTGCTGCTGGGAGTTGTAGTCCTGCAGCATGTAAGCGGGGGGGGTGTTTGTGCTGCTGGGAGTTGTAGTCCTGCAGCATGTAAGCGGGGGGGGTGTTTGTGCTGCTGGGAGTTGTAGTCCTGCAGCATGTAAGCAGGGGGGGTGTTTGTGCTGCTGGGAGTTGTAGTCCTGCAGAGTCAGGTAATCCCAGAGTTGCCTCATTTGTTTACTCCTTCAGCTGTCGGGTGAGTCACCACATTCCAGATGACAGCACGCCGGCGACAGCGCAGGGTATCATTAACGTGGATTAGGGATAGGAGTTCCTCAGCGTTGATGCTCACCTGAAAAAAAAAAAGGAACCAGAAGGTGGACCCTTGGGGGGCCCCCCTGCTCTATAAAGGGTGGGGGGAGCGTCCCAGCCTTGCGCCCCCCACAAAACTAAGAAGGTTTCATCCCTCCAACCCATTGCAGGGCAGAATGGAAGAGGGGTGTGGGGGCTTTGGTGCTCCTCATGCAGGGAAGGTTCTTCTATCTGAGGGGCTCCTTCCCCCAAAAAAGGCAGTGCAGGTTCTTGCCTTCAAGGGGCCCCTGACCACATACATGGTGGTATTGGGGTATCCATACCTCTGCCCACACAGTGCAGTATCAGGGGGCTTTCTTACTTCTAAGGGACTCCACCTCCCTAGTGGTGGTAATGGGGGCTCCTCCCATACAGGACATACAAGTTAGTATCAGAGGAGGATCCTTTCCCCCCCAAAAGGGGTTCTCCACCATAAAAGACAACGTCAGAGGTGGGCCCTTATTTATAAGGGGGTCCCTCCCATATAGTATAGGGGTTTACCCATCCTGAGGGGCTTCCTCCATATTAATGGGCTCCTCCCCTCATGCAAAATTAGTATCAGAGGAGGGTGCGTCCCTCGAGGGGTTCCTCCGCCATCCCAGGACAAGGCATCAGAGAAAGGGTCCTTATCTCCGAGGGGTTCCTCCCATACAGTATTGGGGTTTGCCCATCCTCTCGGGGGCTTCATCCATATTGATGGGCTTTTAAAACCAAGAGGCTCCTCCCCTGATGCAAATTAGCATCAGAGGAGGGTCCTCCCCCCGAGGGGTTCCTTCACCGTACCAAAACAAAGCATCAGAGAAAGAGTCCTCATCTCTGAGGGGTTCGCCTTTCCTGAGGGCCCCCCTCCCCACCACACAGGGCAGGCCTTGCCTAAGAACTCCTGCTCACATATATGGTGATATTGGGGGGCTTTGACCTCTGAGGGAATTCACCTCA
>NW_017307215.1:549163-566331 GCF_000935625.1 Nanorana parkeri
CTTTAATTGGCCTCTCCCACATGTGGCATTTTTGGGGGGTTGCTGCCCATTTGTGAGGGGCTCATCTTCCCATAAAGGGCAGTATTGGGGGGTAAGGGGTCGGACGGGTCAATGGCAGCAGTTCCATTGTCCTGTATGCATCTCTCACCTGGGCTGGAGCCCCCCACGGGCTCGGCGGCAGCAGACGCCATCTTGATGGCACGCGTTGCGTTGATTGGCTCTCAGGAACCCCAAATCTCAGTCGTGGGAGCCGAGTCTCATTAAGCAGTTGAAGGATCCTGGCTGGTACAATGAGGGTTCTGGGGGCCCCTTATTAAGGTTACATCCCGTGAGAGGGGCCCCACATAACAATGGAGGCACAGTGGTACCCAAACAATGATCCCTGGGGGTCTTCGCTTCTGAGGGCGGCTTGCTGATGATGGTGCCAGGGGCCCCTTACGATTCAAGAGCTTCCCAGTGCCCCTCGATGAGCTCCGCACAGTAAGGAGGTCCTCTGGGCCCCTAAAAGTGTCCACCCAGTCGCTTCCTGGGGTCTCTCAATAGCTCTGACAGAGAAACATCTCCAGGGGCCCCCTAAATGTCTTCACCAGGGGCCCCTTAGTAATATTATGCCAAAGTTGTTCCTGGGCCACTCGAATGCCTTAAACCAGGAGCCACACACACAGGACGTGATGTTCAGAGAAGCTCCTGGGGGTCCTTAGGTCCTCCAATAAGAGCCCCAGTGAGATACCGGCAATCAATCGCTAAGGGGAACCAGTTGTGCGTCCGGCAGTGACCGCGGTGCAGTCTGGATGATCTCCCGGTCTCTGTCTCGGTCGCGGCCTTTAGAGTCAGCGCATGCGCAAACAGTTCCAGCCGGAGGGGGCGGAGGGGCGATGACGCCAGCTGGCGTGCGCGGAAAGACACGCCCACCCACTCTGAGATCAGAGCGCTGCGGGTCACCTGATGCGGAAGTGGCTGGAGGAGGCCGCACGTGGTGAATGGGGATGAGCTCAGACGCCCCGGCTCTCCTCTATCACCCCGCCTACTACCTATTTCCATCTCCTCATACTCCTGGCCGTAAAGAGGACCTGTCTAACGGTGCCTTATCGTTCTTTATCCTATCAGATCAGACAGCGTCCCTGGAAATTGTCTAATGTACATCTGTCATGAGAAAAACATGGACAGTGCTTACTTCTGACTTATACCCGAATCTGCTGATCTGCATCCCTATTCCACGTCAGTATTGACTCCGTAGGATCAGCATGGCCAGCAGTAGTCCACAATGCAGCCTCCATATTTCTTTCAGTACAGGTTGAATCAGCATGGCAGCCAGTCCACAGGATATTTTTAGGAGCTCAGTAGCAGCATTCCTGTTTTTATCACAACAGGTTCATGTCGTCGCTGGCTGCATGCTTTTCCAGGGATCAGAGCTAACAGCTGTGTGTTCCAGCATGGTGGGGGAGGTGTCACCCCTTTGTCTCTATTGTTGGTCCTCAGGGATCGCTGTGGCTGTCAGATGTAATCACCGTCCACATTTGGGTTATTGGCACTCGGGGTGAAGGTGAGCAGGCACCGCCTTTGACAGCCTGCAGGTTGACCATGAACAATCAGGTCACCCCACCAATCACCTCTCACGTCCTGGGGTGAGGTTGGCACCTACCGGGTGTGATTGCCATTCTCTGACTGCTCTCATATACTGAAGATGGTCACCAGATCTGAATGGAGCTCATTGTTCAGAAGAGCTTCTCCATAGACAAAGGATCACCATGACCCAGCCTGATACTGAATCTGGAAATGATTATCTGAGGTCACCCCAGACCCGTACAGACACCTTCAACCTGACTAATCACCCCAGACCCGTACAGACACCCTCAACCTGACCAATCACCCCAGACCCGTACAGACACCCTCGTCCTGACCAATCACCCCAGACCCGTACAGACACCCTCGTCCTGACCAATCACCCCAGACCCGTACAGACACCCTCGTCCTGACCAATCACCCCAGACCCGTACAGACACCCTCGTCCTGACCAATCACCCCAGACCCGTACAGACACCCTCGTCCTGACCAATCACCCCAGACCCGTACAGACACCCTCGTCCTGACCAATCACCCCAGACCCGTACAGACACCCTCGTCCTGACCAATCACCCCAGACCCGTACAGACACCCTCGTCCTGACCAATCACCCCAGACCCGTACAGACACCCTCGTCCTGACCAATCACCCCAGACCCGTACAGACACCCTCGTCCTGACCAATCACCCCAGACCCGTACAGACACCCTCGTCCTGACCAATCACCCCAGACCCGTACAGACACCCTCGTCCTGACCAATCACCCCAGACCCGTACAGACACCCTCGTCCTGACCAATCACCCCAGACCCGTACAGACACCCTCGTCCTGACCAATCACCCCAGACCCGTACAGACACCCTCGTCCTGACCAATCACCCCAGACCCGTACAGACACCCTCGTCCTGACCAATCACCCCAGACCCGTACAGACACCCTCGTCCTGACCAATCACCCCAGACCCGTACAGACACCCTCGTCCTGACCAATCACCCCAGACCCGTACAGACACCCTCGTCCTGACCAATCACCCCAGACCCGTACAGACACCCTCGTCCTGACCAATCACCCCAGACCCGTACAGACACCCTCGTCCTGACCAATCACCCCAGACCCGTACAGACACCCTCGTCCTGACCAATCACCCCAGACCCGTACAGACACCCTCGTCCTGACCAATCACCCCAGACCCGTACAGACACCCTCGTCCTGACCAATCACCCCAGACCCGTACAGACACCCTCGTCCTGACCAATCACCCCAGACCCGTACAGACACCCTCGTCCTGACCAATCACCCCAGACCCGTACAGACACCCTCGTCCTGACCAATCACCCCAGACCCGTACAGACACCCTCGTCCTGACCAATCACCCCAGACCCGTACAGACACCCTCGTCCTGACCAATCACCCCAGACCCGTACAGACACCCTCGTCCTGACCAATCACCCCAGACCCGTACAGACACCCTCGTCCTGACCAATCACCCCAGACCCGTACAGACACCCTCGTCCTGACCAATCACCCCAGACCCGTACAGACACCCTCGTCCTGACCAATCACCCCAGACCCGTACAGACACCCTCGTCCTGACCAATCACCCCAGACCCGTACAGACACCCTCGTCCTGACCAATCACCCCAGACCCGTACAGACACCCTCGTCCTGACCAATCACCCCAGACCCGTACAGACACCCTCGTCCTGACCAATCACCCCAGACCCGTACAGACACCCTCGTCCTGACCAATCACCCCAGACCCGTACAGACACCCTCGTCCTGACCAATCACCCCAGACCCGTACAGACACCCTCGTCCTGACCAATCACCCCAGACCCGTACAGACACCCTCGTCCTGACCAATCACCCCAGACCCGTACAGACACCCTCGTCCTGACCAATCACCCCAGACCCGTACAGACACCCTCGTCCTGACCAATCACCCCAGACCCGTACAGACACCCTCGTCCTGACCAATCACCCCAGACCCGTACAGACACCCTCGTCCTGACCAATCACCCCAGACCCGTACAGACACCCTCGTCCTGACCAATCACCCCAGACCCGTACAGACACCCTCGTCCTGACCAATCACCCCAGACCCGTACAGACACCCTCGTCCTGACCAATCACCCCAGACCCGTACAGACACCCTCGTCCTGACCAATCACCCCAGACCCGTACAGACACCCTCGTCCTGACCAATCACCCCAGACCCGTACAGACACCCTCGTCCTGACCAATCACCCCAGACCCGTACAGACACCCTCGTCCTGACCAATCACCCCAGACCCGTACAGACACCCTCGTCCTGACCAATCACCCCAGACCCGTACAGACACCCTCGTCCTGACCAATCACCCCAGACCCGTACAGACACCCTCGTCCTGACCAATCACCCCAGACCCGTACAGACACCCTCGTCCTGACCAATCACCCCAGACCCGTACAGACACCCTCGTCCTGACCAATCACCCCAGACCCGTACAGACACCCTCGTCCTGACCAATCACCCCAGACCCGTACAGACACCCTCGTCCTGACCAATCACCCCAGACCCGTACAGACACCCTCGTCCTGACCAATCACCCCAGACCCGTACAGACACCCTCGTCCTGACCAATCACCCCAGACCCGTACAGACACCCTCGTCCTGACCAATCACCCCAGACCCGTACAGACACCCTCGTCCTGACCAATCACCCCAGACCCGTACAGACACCCTCGTCCTGACCAATCACCCCAGACCCGTACAGACACCCTCGTCCTGACCAATCACCCCAGACCCGTACAGACACCCTCGTCCTGACCAATCACCCCAGACCCGTACAGACACCCTCGTCCTGACCAATCACCCCAGACCCGTACAGACACCCTCGTCCTGACCAATCACCCCAGACCCGTACAGACACCCTCGTCCTGACCAATCACCCCAGACCCGTACAGACACCCTCGTCCTGACCAATCACCCCAGACCCGTACAGACACCCTCGTCCTGACCAATCACCCCAGACCCGTACAGACACCCTCGTCCTGACCAATCACCCCAGACCCGTACAGACACCCTCGTCCTGACCAATCACCCCAGACCCGTACAGACACCCTCGTCCTGACCAATCACCCCAGACCCGTACAGACACCCTCGTCCTGACCAATCACCCCAGACCCGTACAGACACCCTCGTCCTGACCAATCACCCCAGACCCGTACAGACACCCTCGTCCTGACCAATCACCCCAGACCCGTACAGACACCCTCGTCCTGACCAATCACCCCAGACCCGTACAGACACCCTCGTCCTGACCAATCACCCCAGACCCGTACAGACACCCTCGTCCTGACCAATCACCCCAGACCCGTACAGACACCCTCGTCCTGACCAATCACCCCAGACCCGTACAGACACCCTCGTCCTGACCAATCACCCCAGACCCGTACAGACACCCTCGTCCTGACCAATCACCCCAGACCCGTACAGACACCCTCGTCCTGACCAATCACCCCAGACCCGTACAGACACCCTCGTCCTGACCAATCACCCCAGACCCGTACAGACACCCTCGTCCTGACCAATCACCCCAGACCCGTACAGACACCCTCGTCCTGACCAATCACCCCAGACCCGTACAGACACCCTCGTCCTGACCAATCACCCCAGACCCGTACAGACACCCTCGTCCTGACCAATCACCCCAGACCCGTACAGACACCCTCGTCCTGACCAATCACCCCAGACCCGTACAGACACCCTCGTCCTGACCAATCACCCCAGACCCGTACAGACACCCTCGTCCTGACCAATCACCCCAGACCCGTACAGACACCCTCGTCCTGACCAATCACCCCAGACCCGTACAGACACCCTCAACCTGACCAATCAACCCAGACCCGTACAGACACCCTCAACCTGACCAATCACCCAAGACCCGTACAGACACCCTCGTCCTGACCAATCACCCCAGACCCGTACAGGCACCCTCAACCTGACCAATCACCCCAGACCCGTACGGACACCCTCAACCTGACCAATCAACCCACACCCGTACAGACACCCTCAACCTGACCAATCAACCCAGACCCGTACAGACACCCTCGTCCTGACCAATCACCCCAGACCCGTACAGACACCCTCGTCCTGACCAATCACCCCAGACCCATACAGACACCTTCAACCTGACCAATCACCCCAGACCCATACAGACACCCTCAACCTGACCAATCACCCCAGACCCGTACAGACACCCTCAACCTGACCAATCAACCCAGACCCATACAGACACCCTCAACCTGACCAATCAACC
Organism: Nanorana parkeri; assembly: GCF_000935625.1. Lineage (NCBI taxonomy): Eukaryota > Metazoa > Chordata > Amphibia > Anura > Dicroglossidae > Nanorana > Nanorana parkeri. The sequence continues at coordinate 555,026 of NW_017307215.1, forward strand.
CAGACCCATACAGACACCCTCAACCTGACCAATGAGAGAAGAGAAGTGATTGCCTGGAAGGGTTCTCCCCATGGATCACTATGGAGTCTTCCAATGTGGAGGACCCCCAGACATTGCTCAGCTGTGAATAGAATGACACAAGTCTCATCCATCTCCTCCTCTGATTTTAGGCTGAGGTCATTCTCATCCACTGCCCCCGCACAGTACAATGGCTCCCAATATGCCAACCTACATGGTGGTATTGAGATGCCCTTCCTCTCTTTGGACACAAGTCTGTATTGAGGGTTCCTTCCTCCGGGCAGTCCTCCCACACGCGGCATGATCTGGGGTTGTTTCTGACCTCAGAGGGGCTTCTCCTTCCATAAAAGGGCAGTATTAAGGGGGGAGGTAATGATGGCGGTCCCTTCATTCCATATGTGTCTCACACCCCCATGGGCTCAGCAGATGCCATCATGGCGGCACGCTTTGTGTTGATTGGCCAGCGAGAACCCCACATCTCAAATGGGGGAACCAAGTCTTATGAACCAGTCAAAAGGTCCTGGCAGGAGGTCTCGGTGTACAGTGAAGGTTCCTGGGGCCCCTTCAAAAGGTAACATCCCATGGGGGACAATGTAGGCTATGAGAAGAGCCGATACGTTAGAATTCCAAGGTGAAGGACCCCCAGGTGTCGCTTTGATGTGACTGAATGACAAGTCCCATTCATCACTCCCTCTCATCCTACGTTGGAGGATCATTCTCACCCCCCGCGGTACGATGGGCAGGAAATGGCCCCCAATAAATCGCCAAGATATGTGGACCAAGCCAGAGGAGCAATTTCCCTTAATAGGCTCACAATGCAAATGTGAAAACTCCGCCCACACAGGAAAACAAAAACATCATCGGTTGTGAAATCATTGGAATCATTTATTAGTGTGTCACCAATCCGACATGGCAAGTAAATAACAGACACGTGTATGGGCAGCGGGCAACCTGCCAACGGACTACAAGTCCCAGCAGGTACGTGGAAGGAAGGATTACACAGAAGTGTCACTTTGGGGTGGATTTGGCCCTATGTGGAAATATCTGATTGGAACAGATCAGCATATGTAATGGATCTATGATCGATCTTCTGAGGTCACATGACCTTACCCAAGATGCCCTTTGCTCCACCCCCATCTATACACAGAATACAGAAATCGTTCCTCCTGGCCGCGTCCCAGCAGCCGACTGATAATTATCGTGAATTACTCCACTTCAAGTCACCAGCACCAGTTACTCCAGTTCAGTCCATAATAGAAGTCACCAGCACCAGTTACTCCAGTTCGGGATTCATTGGCAGATCAGAGACACGGACGACGAGGATGATACATATCGCGGTGCTGCTCCGCCTAGAAGCGTTCTCATTCCCATTGGATCATACGTCCGTGGTCAGCTTGCTCCGGATGAATGCCGTCAGCTTGCCGAGCTGCTCGTCCAGAGCGCTCTGATCGCCTTCGTTGGCGATGATCCAATCAAATGTCACACCGGTGTCCAGGCCGCACTCCGACTCCGCGTCGTCCACCTCTGCCAAGGAAGAGAGATATGTCATGGAGATTTTAGTATTAATCTTAAATACATAATGAGAGTTATCAGGACTCAGGATATACAATATAGAGGAGACAATAGGGTGAGGGGGATATTTTCCTGAGGACGAGCGCAGTGATTGCCTAGAAGAGTTCCGCAAATGCACAAAATCCGAGGAATATTTGCTATTTTCAATGGTTTTACCTTTATTAGTTTCCTACTAACCCCCCCGGGGAAAAATATCATCCAGAGCTGTCCCCGCAGTACCGCTTCTCTGCCTCAAGATGTCCTCAGTCTTCCACGTTAAATGACACCCAGCAACATTCAATGCGGAAGACTGAGGACAGACTGTGAGGAGAGAGGGAGAGAGAGATTTTCTATATACAATGTTACTTTGTATCTCTCCATCTCCCCCTCTGTACAATGTTTATATACAATGTTACTTTGTATCTCTATATCTCCCTCTGTACAATGTTTATATACAATGTTACTTTGTATCTCTATCTCCCCCTCTGTACAATGTTTATATACAATGTTACTTTGTATCTCTCTTTCCTGGCTCACCTCATGTCGGCACAGTACGGGTCAGCTCCTCCCCTTCTGACCCCACAGGACCACCTTAATCAAGCCAATAAAAAGGGAGATCCCCTCCCCCAGTACCTGTTCTTTTTTCCTCGCTCCAGGTCACATTGAACGTATGGATCCTCCCTTCTGCCTTCCCAGCCAGGTTCAGCCTCTCCTGGATTGGTAGACCCCTCGGAGAGTAGTAAATCTCCCATGAGAGCGGTTGCCCGTGGTGCTGGGCCAGGTTCGTAGAGGATTAAATATCCTGCATTTTCTCTGAGCGGGGGAGCTGGTGGAGTCCGGGCTGCGGCATCTTCTGTGCTTCTGAGCATGCGCCGTGTCCTTGTGTCGGGGGGCGGAGCTTTGCTCCTTTCTTTCCACGTAGGTTGCCGGGTGACGGCGGGACGCTCGCGCATGCGCGGTGGAGTTTTAAGAACGCCGGTTTTTCGGCGGCAAATTTAAACGGGTTTTCGTTTCCTTCAGCTGTGCTGTTGGTCTTTGCTACAGTTCTGCTGCAAATTCTTCAGTTTCTTTTTGCCTTCTAGGTCCTGTGCCTTCTCTAGCAGGGTAAGTATGGGCTTCTTGAGGGTTGTGGTTCCTTGATCTGCCCTGTCTTTTTTCTTATGCTGCGTTCTATTTTAAACAGCCTGTTTACCCACCATGAGCTCCCCTCGTCCTACAGATGCACTGAAGCCTGTCGAAAGGTAGGGAGGCGTCGGGGGACCTTAGTAAAAGAGTGCAACTTTGAATATGCTATTATTTGACTGTGTTGTTTGGATTTTACAGAAGTAAAAGTCCTCAGCATAAACGCACAAAGAAACGTAAGGAGAGAAAACACTCTTCCTCTTCGGACTCTGTCCATGAGCACTCTCCAGGAGGCCACAGGCATCGGCAAAGAACGGATCCTGGTGCCTCATCTGTTCAGAGAAAAAACCCGTTCCCTCCGGGATCATGTTGGTCCTGCTCCGCACAGTCCATGTCGGGTAAAATGTTGTGCCGAGAGTGTCTCAGAGAGGTGGCCAGGGACAAGGAAACGGACTCCTTGGAGATTAAATCTTACATCCACCAGGCGATGCAGGATAGCCTACATGATCTGCTTCCTTCAATAGCCTCTTCCTCTCAGCACGCGCCTAGGGCGTCTACATCATCCAGACCTACAGAACTGCCAGGAGAGGGTGAGATCTTGTCAGAGGGATCATCTACGTCAGACGCACAGGGTCTGCATGCCTTTGATTTCAACCTCATTTTACCTTTTATTTCGGCAATCAAAGAGGCCATTGAATGGGAAGGGGTTGATCCCCCTAAGAAGATAGCAAAGTATTTCCCAGGCCTGAAAAAAAAAGGGTCCTACTTTCCCGGTTATGAAGAGGTTAAGGATCTGATTGAGGAAGAATGGGAGCAGCCGGATAGAAAGCTGAATTTTCAGAACCGTTTTTTGAAACTGTATCCCTTAAACGCAGCTGATACAGCTCTTTGGGATAAACCGCCAGTTATTGATGCGGCCTTGCAGCGCTTAGCACGTCATGTGGCGCTTCCACTGGACAACTCAGTGGCCTTTAAGGATGTGATGGACCGGCGGTTGGATGCGGATTTGAAGAGAATTTACGCTACCGCTGGGTGGGCCTTGCGGCCTGCCTTTGACATTGCTCTCTAAAGCAGTGAAGGTATGGGTATCCAATGTGGATACGGCGCTTAAAGCAGGTGTTGCCAACTCGCAGATCCTGCCCGCACTAGAGGAACTATATTTATCGCCGGATTTTTTGGCTGAATCCTCCATAGATCTGGTCCGCCTCTCCTCCAAGTTGATGGGCCATTCGGTCACCGCCAAGAGGGCATTATGGCTGAAACATTGGACCGCGGATTCAGCATCGAAACAGGCGTTGTGTGCCATTCCTTTTAACGGAAAGAGTCTGTTTGGGAAGACACTGGACGACGCGATTAAAAGAGTGACGGGTGGCAAATCAGGCCTACTTCCACAGACCTTTAAGCGCAGGCAGCAGCCCTTTCGGCCCAACCAGGGCTCACAGAGATTTAAGGATGCCCGGACCTATAGGCCAGGCAGGCAGTTTTCCAGACCTCAGTGGAGAGGGGCACAGTCGTCCTTGTTGCGAAACATCAAGGCGAAGGCCGGTCAAGTGCAGAAAACTCCGGATAAACAGTTCTGAAGGTGTGCACACCCAGGAGGTTCCGGTGGGGGCCAGGCTGGAGGCCTTCAAGGAAACCTGGGTGGCAGAAGTACAGGATGTGTGGGTGAAAAATATCGTAACAAGAGGGTATCAGCTGGAATTCAAATTTCTCCCTCCGTCTCATTTTGTGAACACCTGGATTCCACTAGAGCAAGCGAAGCGAAAATTGCTTCTCGATTATGTCGCAGAATGTTGGTGAAAAAGGCTATCGTTCAGGTGCCAAAAGAAGAATGGGGTCGGGGATTTTATTCCCCGATTTTTCTTGTCAAAAAAGCCTCGGGAGGCTTCAGGCCGGTATTGGATTTGAAGAAGCTGAATTTGTTTATTCAAGTGAATTCCTTCATGATGGAATCAGTCCAGAGGATAATTGCAGTGGTCCAAGCCGAAGAGTGGATGATCTCCATCGATTTAGAAGATGCATACCTTCATGTGCCGGTAGCGAAGCAGCATCAGAAGTACCTGCGGTTTGCCGTAACAGGGCAGCATTATCAGTTCCGCGCCCTACCGTTTGGACTGTCCACGGACCTTCTCCAAGATAGTGGTGGCGGTGGTGGCACTTCTTCGGCTTCAGGGAGTAAAAGTGTTCCACTACTTGGACGACATCCTAGCCTCAGTAAGGTCGAAGCAGTCTCTTATTACCCACCGCAGACTCGTGTTGGCCACCTTGCTTCGGTTTGGATGGCTAGTCAACTTCCGGAAAAGCCAGCTTTACCCGGCACAGCGGATGGAATACTTAGGTGTAGTTCTGGACACTTCGCTTGCGAGGGTGTTTCTCCCGGATTGCCGCAAGAGAGAGATTACAGCGTGTGTCAGAGTCGTCAGCCTGCCAGTCTTACAGGCCAGGGACTGCATGGTGCTTCTCGGGATGATGACCTCCTGTATCCCAGTGGTGCCTTGGGCGCGATGGCACATGCGCCAGTTGCAATGTTGCTTCCTGCAGCAATGGAACCGGGTAGCATTGTCTTAAGAGATCTTTCTGCCCTCCACAATGCGGATCAACTTATTCTGGTGGAGGGACTCTCCATGCCTCTCTCGAGGTATGCCGCTGAACATAGGGTCCTGGATCACAATTACCACCGATGCCAGCCTCCAAGGATGGGGAGCGCATTGTCTAGACCATCAGGTGCAGAGTCGCTGGAGAGGCCCAGTGACGCCACAATCAAATTGGTTGGAGTTGAAGGCAGCCTCTTTAGCTCTGTGAGCTTTTCAACCTCTACTGCAACACAGACCAGTCCGACTCATGATGGACAACAAGACAGCGGTGTCATACATTGTGAGGCAAGGGGGGACCAGGAGTTTCCCTCTTCTTTGCCTCTCGGACGAGATTTTTTCATGGGCCGAACAACATGTTCCAGCTCTGTCAGCAACCTACCTGCCCGGAGCGGAAAACATACTGGCAGACCGCTTGAGCAGGATTTTTCCCAGCAACAGCGAGTGGGGGCTGAATGCGAAATACCTGAGACCAGTGTTCCAGAAGTGGGGGACCCCGTTGATCGACCTGATGGCCACAGCGCAGAATGCGCAGGTGCCATATTTTGTCTCGAGACACAGTTGTCACGAGGCAGTGACGCAGGATGTGTTCATCATATGGGACTTCCTGCTGGCTTATCTGTTCCCACCGTTGCCGTTAGAAAATACAGCAAGACCAGGGGACGGTCATTTTGATCCTACCATTCTGGACGAGGAGGCCATGGTTCCCGCTCTTACTACGGATGGCGATGGCCCCCCCATGGTTCTTTCCGGACAGACGGGATCTACTGGTGCAGGAGCACTGGCAGCATCCAAACCCCAAGCGGCTCCATCTAGCAGCATGGTTGCTGAGTCCTCGAGGTGGCATAGTCAAGGACTATCGGCGAAGGTGATAGAGACCTTGATGCGGTCTAGAGGTTCGTCAACTAACGCCACTTATTCCAGGATTTGGAAGAAGTTTTTGGAATATGCAGAGCAGAATAATTTTTCCCCTTTGCAGGCAGCTCTGCCCCGTGTGCTGGGTTTTTTGCAGTCGGCCCTGGATGCGGGCCTAGCCTATAAGTCCTTGAGGGTACAGATTTCAGCCTTATCTGCCTTCATGGGGGTCAAATGGGCAGATGATCCTCTCCTGCGGAGATTCATGAGAGCGGCCCTGAAGTTGCGGCCTCCTAGGAAGGCTCTGTTCCCATCCTGGGACCTGGATTTATTCTTGGCGTATCAGCCTCTATCACAGTGCACCCTGTGGTACCTTACATAGAAGGTACTCTTTCTCATTGCCATCACATCGGCGAAGAGAGTCTCGGAGTTAGCAGCTCTTTCATGTAGGGAGCCGTTTTGTGTGTTATTGGCCGATAAAAGTGGTGTTGCGACCTTCACCTGAGTTCAGGCCGAAAGTGGTCTCTGCATTTCATTCAGATTGGGAAGTAGTCCTCCCGGGTTGTCAGAGCCTGGCCCAATCTTCAAGTTCGGAGTTACTGCCGGCTTTGGACTTAGTCGAACTCTTGACAGAGTATCTTCGTAGAACGGAAGTATTTCGCAAGTCTGATCAACTGTTCATCTTTTCAAGAGGGTCTAGACGAGGGCTTGCTGCACCTCCTAAGGCTTTGTCTATGTGGATTCAGTCTGTCATCAAAGCAGCATATGTGCAGCAGAGGCTTACTCCTCCGACAGAAGTGCACGCTCACTCGACGAGGGGAGTGGCGACGTCCTGGGCTTCATATGCCAGGGTCTCCATAGAGGACATCTGCAAGACAGCGAGGTGGAGCTCGCAGAACACTTTTGCAAGGCACTACCGGTTGGATGTGGCAAACGCCAGATTAACCAGATTTGGAACGGCGGTTCTTTCCGCTGCTTTATCTCAATAAATATTTTCTAATTTTGCAGTATTCAGTTTCTGAGGGTGTTTCCTTTTTATGGTTTTTGGACCCACCCATGGGGGATTTTGCTTGCTATATCCCGTACTGTGCTGACATGAGGTGAGCCAGGAATACGGAAAATTGTTATCATACTTACCGTAATTTTCCTTTCCTGGCTCATCCTCATGTCGGCAGGCATTCCCTTACCTGGTGGACCTGTCGCTCGGCGTGTTATTGAACAGGTATTGGGGGAGGGGATCTCCCTTTTATTGGCTTGATTAAGGTGGTCCTGTGGGGTCAGAGGGGGAGGAGCTGACCCGTACTGTGCCGACATGAGGATGAGCCAGGAAAGGAAAATTACGGTAAGTATGATAACAATTTTCCGTAATCTCCCCTCTGTACAATGTTTATATACAATGTTACTTTGTATCTCTCTATCTTCCCTCTGTATAATGTTTATATACAATGTTACTTTGTATATCTCTATCTTCCCTCTGTATAATGTCTATATACAATGTTACTTTGTATCTCTATCTCCCCCTCTGTACAATGTTTATATACAATGTTACTTGGTATCTCTCTATCTCCCTCTGTACAATGTTTATATACAATGTTACTTTGTATCTCCCTCTGTACAATGTTTATATACAATGTTACTTTGAATCTCTATCTCCCCCTCTGTACAATGTTACTTTGTATCTCTCTATCCCCCTCTGTACAATGTTACTTTGTATCTCTCTATCCCCCTCTGTACAATGTTACTTTGTATCTCTCTATCTCCCTCTATGAACAGGTATTGGGGGAGGGGATCTCCCTTTTATTGGCTTGATTAAGGTGGTCCTGTGGGGTCAGAGGGGGAGGAGCTGACCCGTACTGTGCCGACATGAGGATGAGCCAGGAAAGGAAAATTACGGTAAGTATGATAACAATTTTCCGTAATCTCCCCTCTGTACAATGTTTATATACAATGTTACTTTGAATCTCTATCTCCCCCTCTGTACAATGTTACTTTGTATCTCTCTATCTCCCCCTCTGTACAATGTTACTTTGTATCTCTCTATCTCCCTCTGTACAATGTTTATATACAATGTTACTTTGTATCTCTCTATCTCCCCTCTGTACAATGTTTATATACAATGTTACTTTGTATCTCTATCTCCCTCTGTACAATGTTTATAAACAATGTTACATTGTAACGGTCTGTGCATGATTGCAGGTCCTCACCCCGGGTGTACACCCATCCTCTGGACCTCCGTGTCTCCTCTGAAGCCACCACACGCACCGTCTGGGTCACTACACCGTACGATGACACGAACCACTCCACATCCGACCTCCGCCGCGTGTCACTAATGATCTGCGGGAATAGCAAACTATCAGCATGGTGTAGAAGGTGGCAAACAGTGAAAGAGCTGGGGCCCTTTGTGGGCGGAGTCTATGAAGATTTCAGGTCATGTGGTATTTAGGCAGGTTTTGGGGGAGGGAAATATTTGATATTAGTTAAATCTACTTATAAAAACTTGATGCAGTAAACTGGGATGAGATTGGTTGCTATGGTTACTGCCAGGCTGTGAATTCGTACCCACACGGGCTGGGATACGCCCTCCACGATGAGGCGGCAGAAGAAGCCGGGGTCGGCGTTCCTCTTCTCCTCTCCCCACTGGATCATGGCGGCTCGGTAGGTTTCCTTGTACTCGCTGGCGTCCAGCAGGCGTTCGAAGTCCAGGCCGTGTTCCTGGGGAGAGAGCAACATACAGTAAGAGTGAAGAGTGAAGAGTGATAGAGGGCGCACACAGTGCCGAACACTCACCTGGGCAAACTGCTTCTTCAGCGGGCCAGAAAGTCGCAGGATGGCGCACGTGTCACCGCCGAGACTGGAAGATAATGGGGGAGGGGTCAGAGACATGATAATAGAGGAGGGGTCAGAACCATAATGGGGAAGGGTTAAAGACATAATGGGGGAGAGGTCAGAAGTATAACTTTGTCCCCAGATATAAAGTGTTCCCCTCCTTCTGTGTCCCCCTCAGTCAATGTCCCTGGATATGAAGTGTTCCCTTTATTCTGAGTCCCCCTCAGTGTGTATCTCTGGATATGAAGTGTCCCCCTCATTCTGTGTCCCCAGATATAAAGTGTTCCCCTCATTCTGTGTCCCCCTCAGTCAATGACCCCGGATATGAAGTGTTCCCCTCATTCTGGGCCCCCCTCAGTCTGTATCCCTGGATATAAATTGTTCCCCTCATTCTATGTCCCCAGATATAAAGTGTTCACCTCATTCTGTGTCCCCCTCAGTCAATGTCCCTGGATATGAAGTGTTCCCCTCATTCTGTGTCCCCCTCAGTCTGTATCCCTGGATATAAAGTGTTCCCCTCATTCTGGGTCCCCCTCAGTGTGTATCCCTGGATATAAAGTGTCCCCCTCAGTCTGTGCCCCCGGATATAAAGTGTTCCCCTCATTCTGTGTCCCCAGGATATAAAGTGTTCCCCTCATTCTGTGTCCCCAGATATAAAGTGTTCCCCTCATACTGTGTCCCCCTCAGTCAATGACCCCGGATATGAAGTGTTCACCTCATTCTGGGCCCCCCTCAGTCTGTATCCCTGGATATAAAGTGTTCCCCTCATTCTATGTCCCCAGATATAAAGTGTTCCCCTCATTCTGTGTTCACCTCAGTCAATGTCCCTGGATATGAAGTGTTCCCCTCATTCTGTGTCCCCCTCAGTCTGTATCCCTGGATATAAAGTGTTCCCCTCATTCTGGGTCCCCCTCAGTGTGTATCCCTGGATATAAAGTGTCCCCCTCAGTCTGTGCCCCCGGATATAAAGTGTTCCCCTCATTCTGTGCCCCCGGATATAAAGTGTTCCCCTCATTCTGTGTCCCCAGATATAAAGTGTTCCCCTCATACTGTGTCCCACTCAGTCAATGAACCCAGATATGAAGTGTTCCCCTCATTCTGGGCCCCCCTCAGTCTGTATCCCTGGATATAAAGTGTTCCCCTCATTCTATGTCCCCAGATATAAAGTGTTCCACTCATTCTGTGGTGTTCCCCTCATTCTGTGTCCCCCTTAGTCAATGTCCGCGGATATGAAGTGTTCCCCTCATTCTGTGTCCCCCTCAGTCTGTATCCCCGAATATAAAGTGTTCCCCGTCTGTCAGTGTTCTCAGATGTGACCTGTCCCCCTCAGTCGCTGTCCCCGGGTCAGACCTCTCCTGTAGTCGGTCGGTGATGAAGTCCTTCCCGGATTTTCTCTTTCCGCTGAACAGAAGCACCAACCGGGGTCCCGCCATCTCCACCAGACAGGAACCCCGCCCACTGCTGTATCCACCCCCGCCCCATCACTGCACACAAGCTACTGGGTCCCGCCCTATTACGGTAAGCATACCGCCAGGCCCCGCCCCTAAGCTTAAAAACATTACACGATCCACCCCATCCCCGCCTCTCCTCCTTTGACTTTCAGCCTGTCACGCCCCATAATCCTTTCCCCGCCCACTCTCCCCACTGTCACACCACGTGCCTCCTTCTTCATTGATCCTCCGCGGGTCTGAGAGCAACTACAACCCCCGTGGGGGGCAATTACCCCCAACCCGTGCACAGACCCTCCCCCCCGTGTAATGATTTCCTCCCTCATTGGTGAGAATGGAGCGCACTCTGCTCAGGGTCCTATCCCGAACACAGCAGGTCGGCTCATTGGTCCAGTTCCCCACTCCCAGGGTCAGAGGTTCCTATGAGGATTTGGAGCAATGACCCCTCTGTGTGAGTCACTGATTGATCTGAATTGATTGCAGAATCTCCATTGGAACCAGCGAAGAATCGTGTGATTTGACCTATAAAAATGGCGGAGTGTCTAAAAGTAATGGGGGCAGCAGATGGAACATAGCCAAAAAATCATGGTACTTCCATGTATGGTGGATCACATGCCACCTGGGCCAGGGCAGCTTTTTTGTTGTTGCTCAGTATATTTACAGCTACGGGTGGTGGGCAGTGGTGTTAAGGTATCAGGCAGCCAAGTACGGGGGAGGGGGCCATATAGAGCAAATCAACACTGCCCCTTTAATGCCCCCAACTGCACCTACACTCCCCCGAGGTGTGACCCCCCCATCCCCATATGACAGCACTGAGCACCAGCACAGTCACATGGGAGGGTGGGGAATGAGTCACATGTCCCCCCCCCCCCCTTTTTTGGTACTTCCCGGGATG
>NW_017307215.1:566344-583726 GCF_000935625.1 Nanorana parkeri
TACAGCGGCAGTGTGGTGGGCAGTGGTTTTAAGGTATCAGGCTGCCAAGTACGAGGGAGGGGGCCATATGAGTCACATGTCCTCCCCCCCGCAGGGCAGCACAGGGAAGATGAGTTTATGCAGCTGGGTATGAGAACGTTTCTGCTGCACCCTTTCCGGCCAGGCCGTCCCAGGGTGCCAAGAGTCCGTCTGGGAGAATGTAAGGGCCATATATAATAAATTTCTCCTCACCCAGCTCTTAGCAACCAAAGACGCTCTGACAGTGACATCAGTGAGCTGGGCGGGCCACAATGCAGTGATGTCACGGTACCTTGTTCCCTTCCTCCAGCCCCATAATGGTAGGTACAGACCTGGGGCTGAACAATGTGCATTGCACCCCTGACGCAGGGCCATAGGAAGGGTGAGGCGAGTAAGGCACTGGGGGCGCATCTAGGGCCGAACCTGCTGCCCTGTGGGGGTAAGAGGTGGGTGGGTGCTTTGGGATTGGGATGCAGTGCTGATCTCTTCCTGCTCTATCCCCGTCACCCCTTACAAAATCCCCTTTTTTTTCACAGATAATTTTATTTGACCAGAAAGTAAGGAGCCAGCTCCTGACTTGCTTAAAAGAAGGTGTTTGGTCTCTTGGTGGTGAAGTGGGGCTTGTGCTGGCATCGCAGAACCCTCGGCAGTAGAGGGAACTTGATCATCTAACCGTGGAACTGCTTGAGGGCAGGTCTGCAACACTTGTTGGCAGGAATCACCTCAACCATCATGATCTGAATGGAGACCTCTGAAAAACGTGTCCACAATCTCTCCAGATGCTTTCTTCATCTTTTTCAGTTGAGAGACAAAGTACCAAAAACGAGACTTTGCAACAACATGGTTGGGTGTAAAAACTTGCATCGGATAAAGTGGTGGAATAGGTGCCTGAGCAGTAGGAAGACTGCGTCCTATGACTTTGTACTCCCCTACAGTGCCGGACGTCTTCACGTTGCCTCGATCCCTCGCTGAGCAAAAGCACAATATCCCTTTTACTTCTCTTTGCTCTGTCCCCATCTTCAAATGATCTCTGCTGTCCCCATCACCCCCTTAAAATCTCCTTTTACTCCCCTGCTCTGTCCTCATCACTCCATGTCCCCATCATTGCCTTAAAAATCAATTTTACTCACCTGCTCTGTTCTCATCACTCCATGTCCCCATGCTCTGCCCCCATCATTCCCTTAAAAATCAATTTTACTCCCCTGCTCTGTCCTCATCACTCCATGTCTCCCATGCTCTGTCCACATCACTCCCTAAATATCCATTTTACTCCCCTGCTCTGTCCTTATCACTCCATGTCCCCATCACTCCCTAAATATCCATTTTACTCCCCTGCTCTGTCCTTATCACTCCATGTCCCCATTGTTGTAAATTATGATTGAAGTAGATATATTCGGGGTATATTTCGGGTGTATTCTCATGTATTGCATTCTTTTTAGCTGATGTTATTTAAAACACCTATGCTAACTATGTTTTTATTGTGTTAGTTTATTGACCAGTGGACCGCCCTGTTTTGTTGATTGTACACAGTGGAACAGCTGTAGGGAATTTTGTCAAAACCTGTTTCAAAGGGGTAATTAGACCAGCCAATCAGAATCCATTAAGGGTTAGTGAATGGCACTAAACTGTATATGAATAGAAAGCCTAAGGTGGCTGAGAAGGAAGAGGAGGTCAGAGTCATGAAGAGAGGCTTAGAGGTGCATATATAGATTGGAGATATATGCTGGGTAGATAGAGTAGGTCATCATGGAACCCTTTGTCATCTGAGGTCTAGATATTTGACTCTGTATTACTCTGTTGGACTGTTCCTGTTCATCTGTTACTTTGATCCAATTAAACGCTACTCTCTGGAAAAGTACTGAGGTTGCCTGGATTTTCACAACGCATATAAATACATATATTTGGGTAGATATATATTTATACTTCCCGCCATATATTTGAACACTACGCCCATCACCCCTTAAAATCCATTTTACTCCCCTGCTCTGTCCTCATCACTCCATGTCCCCATCACCCCCTTAAAAATCCATTTTACTCCCCTGCTCTGTCCTTATCACTCCATGTCCCCATGCTCTGCCCCCATCATTCCCTTAGAAATCCATTTTACTCCCTTGCTCTGTCCTCATCACTCCATGTCCCCATCATCCCCTTAAAACCCCTTTTACTCCCCATCCTCCATCCCTATCGCCCCATAATCCCCTCTGTCATTCTTTTCCTTGTTATCTATGTACTTTCCTCAAAATAACCTTGGGGGAGGGGCTCAATTCTGTTCTTGCCTCGGGCACAAAAAGGAGCTAGCTACTGCTCTGCCCTGATGCACTGCTGGCGGTTGCAATGCTCTGCAGACCTGAATGCAAAAAAATAAATAAAAATGTTTTCCTGAAGGTGGACTAAGCCTTTAAAAGGCCAAGTCCTGACTCTAGACCCAACACAAAGCTCCATTCCACCTCCCTGCCGCCAGCCAGTGAAGACTCCAGAAACTTTTTGAAATGTTGTTTTTATTGTCAAAGTGCATTAGTCCAACGACAGTTGGGATTAAATTAAACAGCAAACGACACACACACACACACACTAAAACATCCCAGTGCACGGCGGCCGCCGTGCGGCAAAAACACGCCTCGAGTGATTAGCTGCGGAAGAAAAGTGTCACAACTTTCCCCCCCAAAAAAACTCCTAAAAAAGTCAAAAACATCACACATTAATAATAATATTACAAAAACAAAAGCAGTTCCGGAGTCCTAACTACTACCGGCCGAAATATGTCCCCGATGAGGGGACCACTTCATACATTCAACGCCGGTTCAGTGCGGAGCGGCAATGGGCAGTGAGGCTTCAATACAAATGTGATTAACGACAAGACATAAAGAACTCATAAAGCCACTCGGTTCATAAACACTACGTTCAAATACAAAAACAAAAACATTTTTGTAGCTTTTTTGAATCCCTTTCTTAAATTAAGCGAAATTGCAACTATGTCAGCGCTATGTGGCACACAAAGAGCTGCTAAGGAGGCAGAAAACACTGTCAATAGAGCAAAACAAGATATAAAACATTTTTTTTTAAATGGTGAAATTTTGGATAGTGGCAGAGAGGGTTATAACCTCTGTCAGCTTTTTTTTGTTACAGTCTGTGTCCCATTGGGGAGATTTCCCTTCACTTCCTGTCCAATAGCCACATGAGGAAATGAAAGGTAATCCTTCCAATGAGAAGGAAATCCCTGGTAGTCAGAAGGGTCACCACTGGAAGACTTCCCTTCACCTACTGTCTGATAGCCACAAGAGGAGGTGAGGAGAAATCCCTCCGAAGAGAGAGAAATCACCGGTAGTCTGATGGGTTACCATTGAAACATTTCCCTTCACTTCCTGTCTGATAGTCACAAGAGGAAGTGAGAGGAAATCCCACCAAAAAGAGAGAAATCCCTGGTAGTCAGAAGGGTCACCATTGGAAGATTTCCAGTCACCTCTTGTCCAATAGCCACAAGAGGAAAATCACTGGTAGTCAGAAGAGTCACCATTGGAAAATATCCCTTCACTTCCTGCCCAATAGCTACAAGAGGAAGTGAGAGGAAATCCCTCCAAAGAGAGAGAAATCCCTGATAGTCAGAAGGGTCACCATTGGAAGAAATCCCTTCACTTCCTGTCCGATAGCCATACGAGGAAATGAAAGGTAATTCTTCCAATGAGATGGAAATCCATGGTAGTCAGAAGGGTCACCACTGGAAGATATCACTTCACTTCCTGCCCAATAGCTACAAGAGGAAATCCCTCCAAAGAGAGAGAAATCCCTGGTAGTCAGAAGGGTCACCATTGGAAGATTTCCAGTCACTTCCTGTCTGATAGCCACAAGAGGAAGAGAGGGAAATCCCTGGTAGTCAGAAGGGTCACCACTGGAAGATATCCCTTCACTTCCTGCCCAATAGCTACAAGAGGAAATCCCTCCAAAGAGAGAGAAAAAGAGTCACCATTGGAAGATATCCCTTCACTTCCTGTCTGATAGCCACAAGAGGAAGAGAGGGAAATCCCTGGTAGTCAGAAGGGTCACCACTGGAAGATATCCCTTCACTTCCTGCCCAATAGCTACAAGAGGAAATCCCTCCAAAGAGAGAGAAAAAGAGTCACCATTGGAAGATATCCCTTCACTTCCTGTCCGATAGCCACACGAGGAAATGAAAGGTAATTCTTCCAATGAGAAGGAAATCCATGGTAATCAGAAGTATTCCACTGGAATACTTCACTTCACTTCCTGTCCAATAGCCACACGAGGAGGTGAGAAGATATCCCTCCAAAGAGATGTAAATCCCTGGTAGTCAGAAGGATCAACATTGGAAGACTTCCCATCTATTCCTGTTCTGGCGACAACCCAAAATTTGGGGTTTTCTTTTACTTTCAGTGATAACACTCACCAGGACAAACAGAGAGGATGAATCTTCCTAACAAGGACACAGACAGCAATAAACACCTGACGGGTCTTCTAATCCCTCTCCACTCCATCCAAAATGTTTGTCTTGAGTCACACTTTAGAGTGGACCTTTCATTGCAAACGGAAGGTCTACTTTCTGTCTCCCCCCATCCCCCAACATAAATGGCTTTAAAAAGCCAACCATTAGAAAAAAAAAACATGAGTTGGAGGGGACAGGCAAAAAAGTGGACCTTCATTTTGCCAAGGGAGGTTCTCTTTAGGTTGACTCCAAAGATAGTTATGAAAAAGGACACTACGAAAGAAATATAATTTTTGTGAAAATTTGAAACATACAAGTAGTCAGAGTTTTGGAATATCATTTGAAAATGAATCTGGAAATGTTTGTTATCGGCTGGTTCTGAAGTCTCCTGACTGCAGGGTAAGGCACTAGTAGTTAAGGCAAAAAGGACAAGGAGCGGCTCTCATAAGACACGATCGTCAAAAAGGACCAGGGGCGGCTTTCATAAGACACGATCGGCAAAAAAGACCAGGGATGGCTCTCATAAGACACGATCGGCAAGAAGGGCCAGGGCCGGTTCTCATATGACAGGATCGGCAAAAAGGACCAGGGACGGCTCTCATAAAGACATGATCGGCAAAAAGGACCAGGGGCGGCTCTCATAAGACACGATCGGCAAAAAGGACCAGGGACGGCTCTCAGAAGACATGATCGGCAAAAAGGACCAGGGACGGCTCTCAGAAGACACGATCGGCAAAAAGGACCAGGGACGGCTCTCAGAAGACACGATCGGCAAAAAGGACCAGGGACGGCTCTCAGAAGACACGATCGGCAAAAAGGACCAGGGACGGCTCTCAGAAGACACGATCGGCAAAAAGGACCAGGGACGGCTCTCAGAAGACACGATCGGCAAAAAGGACCAGGGACGGCTCTCAGAAGACACGATCGGCAAAAAGGACCAGGGACGGCTCTCAGAAGACACGATCGGCAAAAAGGACCAGGGACGGCTCTCAGAAGACACGATCGGCAAAAAGGACCAGGGACGGCTCTCAGAAGACACGATCGGCAAAAAGGACCAGGGACGGCTCTCAGAAGACACGATCGGCAAAAAGGACCAGGGACGGCTCTCAGAAGACACGATCGGCAAAAAGGACCAGGGACGGCTCTCAGAAGACACGATCGGCAAAAAGGACCAGGGACGGCTCTCAGAAGACACGATCGGCAAAAAGGACCAGGGACGGCTCTCAGAAGACACGATCGGCAAAAAGGACCAGGGACGGCTCTCAGAAGACACGATCGGCAAAAAGGACCAGGGACGGCTCTCAGAAGACACGATCGGCAAAAAGGACCAGGGACGGCTCTCAGAAGACACGATCGGCAAAAAGGACCAGGGACGGCTCTCAGAAGACACGATCGGCAAAAAGGACCAGGGACGGCTCTCAGAAGACACGATCGGCAAAAAGGACCAGGGACGGCTCTCAGAAGACACGATCGGCAAAAAGGACCAGGGACGGCTCTCAGAAGACACGATCGGCAAAAAGGACCAGGGACGGCTCTCAGAAGACACGATCGGCAAAAAGGACCAGGGACGGCTCTCAGAAGACACGATCGGCAAAAAGGACCAGGGACGGCTCTCAGAAGACACGATCGGCAAAAAGGACCAGGGACGGCTCTCAGAAGACACGATCGGCAAAAAGGACCAGGGACGGCTCTCAGAAGACACGATCGGCAAAAAGGACCAGGGACGGCTCTCAGAAGACACGATCGGCAAAAAGGACCAGGGACGGCTCTCAGAAGACACGATCGGCAAAAAGGACCAGGGACGGCTCTCAGAAGACACGATCGGCAAAAAGGACCAGGGACGGCTCTCAGAAGACACGATCGGCAAAAAGGACCAGGGACGGCTCTCAGAAGACACGATCGGCAAAAAGGACCAGGGACGGCTCTCAGAAGACACGATCGGCAAAAAGGACCAGGGACGGCTCTCAGAAGACACGATCGGCAAAAAGGACCAGGGACGGCTCTCAGAAGACACGATCGGCAAAAAGGACCAGGGACGGCTCTCAGAAGACATGATCGGCAAAAAGGACCAGGGACGGCTCTCAGAAGACACGATCGGCAAAAAGGACCAGGGACGGCTCTTATAAGACACGACGGACTCTGTGCAAGGGGGAAGAGCTTCACAAACAAAAGAACAGTCCTAGCATCAAATGTAACAGTGATGGCTGCTGACCAGTGAAACATTCATGAGCAGAGGGGTGGCATTGTGTAACAGAACTTCCTATCTTCTGGCCTGCGAACATCAACCACCAGCAGCCTGATGGCCTTGTAACTTTTCCTTTAACGTATAAAACAAATCTTGGGTAACAGGGACCTTTTGCCAAAATTTGCTGCTCAATGTGTCTCTGTTGCAAGTGAAGGCACAGCAAGGTTTGTTGAAAACAAACTTGGAGGACATCTAGTGTCCTTGCAAAGCGGCCATTTACTAGACACTGTCCACAAGTCCATGAGGAGGTTCACAAGAAAGATGGGTGTTGATGTGCAAGCCTAGTGTGAAGCTTAGTACTCCTTGTGGTCATGGTGCTGGGCTTGCGTGTAGGAGGGTTCACGTTGAATTTCAGCATCTTCATGTACTATGTGTTGTGATAGAAACTATTAGTCCTCATTTTTTTTATGATCCTTGTGGTTGGATCTGTGTTATTGCTTACTGTCATCATACTTGTCATAATGGGATCAATGTTTGTTGTCATCGAACTTGTCCTTGGAGAGTTTCTGTTTGTGGTCATCTTCTTTGCCATGGTTGGGTTTCTGTTTGTGGTCATCTTTCTTGCCATGGTTGGGTTTCTGTTTGTGGTCATCTTCCTTGCCCTGGTTGGGTTTCTGTTTGTGGTCATCTTCCTTGCCCTGGTTGGGTTTCTGTTTGTGGTCATCTTTCTTGCCCTGGTAGGGTTTCTGTTTGTGGTCATCTTTGTTGCCATGGTAGGATTTTTGTTTGTGGTCATCTTCTTTGCCATGGTTGGGTTTCTGTTTGTGGTCATCTTCCTTGCCATGGTTGGGTTTCTGTTTGTGGTCATCTTCCTTGCCATGGTGGGGTTTCTGTTTGTGGTCATCTTCCTTGCCTTGGTGGGGTTTCTGTTTGTGGTCATCTTCCTTGCCCTGGTTGGGTTTCTGTTTGTGGTCATCTTCCTTGCCCTGGTTGGGTTTCTGTTTGTGGTCATCTTTCTTGCCCTGGTAGGGTTTCTGTTTGTGGTCATCTTTGTTGCCATGGTAGGATTTTTGTTTGTGGTCATCTTCTTTGCCATGGTTGGGTTTCTGTTTGTGGTCATCTTCCTTGCCATGGTTGGGTTTCTGTTTGTGGTCATCTTCCTTGCCATGGTGGGGTTTCTGTTTGTGGTCATCTTCCTTGCCATGGTGGGGTTTCTGTTTGTGGTCATCTTCCTTGCCATGGTGGGGTTTCTGTTTGTGGTCATCTTCCTTGCCATGGTGGGGTTTCTGTTTGTGGTCATCATGCTTGTCATAGTAAGGTTGTGAGGGGTAAGCTTTGTTGGATCTATCAAAATTACCTTCATGATGTTTAGGTTTTCCATGCCCATGGTCACCATCCTTCCATGGCTTGTGTTCATAGTGATCACCCTCACCTTGCTTCCATTGCTTGTGCTCATGGTGGCCACCCTCACCTTGTTTCATTGACTTGTGTTC
The DNA here is from genome assembly GCF_000935625.1 of Nanorana parkeri. Lineage (NCBI taxonomy): Eukaryota > Metazoa > Chordata > Amphibia > Anura > Dicroglossidae > Nanorana > Nanorana parkeri. The sequence goes on from NW_017307215.1 coordinate 574,479, forward strand.
ATGGCGGTCACCCTCACCATGCTTCCAAGGCTTGTGTTCATGGTGGTCACCCTCACCATGCTTCCACGGCTTGTGTTCATGGCAGTCACCCTCACCATGATTCCAGGGCTTGTGTTCATGGCGGTCACCCTTACCTTGCTTCCAAGGCTTGTGTTCATGGCGGTCACCCTCACCTTGTTTCCATGGTTTCTGTTCATGGGGGTCACCCTCACCTTGCTTCCAAGGCTTGTGTTCATGGTGGTCACCCTCACCTTGTTTGCATGGTTTCTGTTCATGGCGGTCACCCTCACCTTGTTTCCATGATTTATGTTCATGGTGGTCACCCTCACCTTGTTTCCATGATTTATGTTCATGGCGGTCACCCTCACCTTGTTTCAATGGTTTGTGTTCATGGCGGCCACCCTCACCTTGTTTCCAAGGCTTGTGTTCATGGCGGTCACCCTCACCTTGTTTCAATGGTTTGTGTTCATGTCGCTGATCCCCTCCCTCCTTCCATGGCTTGTTTCCATGGTGGTGACCATCTGGTGACCGATAATACTCAATAATGTCATTTTTCTCCTGTTTCCTCCCGTATGGCTTATGTTCATGGTGAAATGGCTTTTCTGTGTCTTCATTGTGGTCAACAAAAGATGGGCTGTTTTTGTGCTTGTGTTCATGTCTGTGCTTTCCTCGTGGATGTTCAAGGTCTTCTGTATCAAACTGGTTCTTGTGGTAGTGGTGTCCCTGTCCGTCTTTGTGCTCCTCTCGTTTTTTATAAGGTTTTTGCTCATGAAAATGTTTACCATCCTCTTTTCGGTCATGGTAGTCTTCATGGTAGGATCTGTAACCGTGATTGTGATCTTTGGTGTTGTACTTGGGCTTTTTATGATGCCACTCTCCCATCTCATGAACGGAATCTCTGGTCTGGTTGAAGTAATGTCCCGATGTTTCCTGATGGCTTTTCTGATGGTATTTTCCATCTTTGTCATACTTTTTATGATTCTTCCATCCATGACCATTTCTGTCCTCGTCATAATAATGGTTTGGTGACTTGTCCTTTTCATCCGTCTTATACTTCCCCTTGTAGGGTTCGGAGTTATGATTATCTCCATCTACTTTGAAGCCTTTCTTGTTTGTATAGTTTGGGTTAGTTTGGTTGAGTTCAGATTCGGAGGTGTCCTCCAGTTTTTTGGGATTGTGTTGGCGGTCCAATTTGTAGCTCTTTCGGTGGCCATCTTTCTTTTTAGATCTAGAAAAGGAATTCACGGAGACCTGAACATGTTATTAGAGGAAGTGCTACCAGTCAGACAGACACAGAACTGACATCAATTCAGTTATTATGAAGAACGTTTCAATGATAAATCAGACTTAGATGGGAGCTGTGATTCCCGACTCTCGGAGCACGTACTAGTTCTGCAACAATTAGGCTAGAAATACTCAGTAGGGATGCACCGATACCGATTTTTTGGTATCGAGTACTGATATTCTTTTTCTGTTACTTGCCGACACCGGAAGTCCCATGAAGGAAGCCAGACGGCGTGTAATGACTCACCACCTGGCTTCCCAGTGACGAGGAAGCATTGAGCCGGCTTTCTGGCCAATCAGGAAGCTTGGCACCGTGTAATGACTCATTGCCCAGCTTTCTGATTGGCCGAGAAGCTGGCTAATCAGGAATCCGGGCAACGAGTGACCAAGGAGCATGAAGCCGGCTTCTGGCCAATCAGAAAGCCAGGGGGCAGGTAATGACTCGCCATCCGGTTTCCTGATTGGCTGGCTTCCCAACCAATCAGGAAGCTAGGCGACAAGTCATGACACGCTGCCCAGCTTCCTGATTGGCCAGGGAGCTGGCTCCATGCTCCCTCGTCACCAAGTGACGAGGGAGCATGGAGCCGGCATCCCGGCCAATCAGGAAGCCGGGCAGAGTGTAATGACTTGCTGCCCGGCTTCCTGGTACCAGAAGCTCAGGTATCAGGCTAGGCATCGGAGCATTTGGGCGAGTATGAGTTCTCGCCTCAATACTCGGCATCGGCACCAATACTAATACTAGTATCGCTGCATCCCTACTACTCAGAACATTGTAAATGGTGTCACTGTTCTCAGACTAAAAATGTAGCTCTGGAGTTGGGGAAAAATAGACTACACGTGTAGTAATGATTTGGTCATGACTGCCTGTAGGCAGATATCAAACAGAGAATGATGAACAGGAAATCTGCCTGCCCTTGACCAAATCACAGAAAAAACGGCCATGACAAGATTCTGTCTTTGGACAGCAGCAGACACCTGGGACTTTGTATTGTTCCCTTTAATCCACAGAAAACTGAAGGATTGGCCCAGCTTGCAAGAAGATATAACTATAAGTTTTTAAATCTTCATGATGAGACCCTTTAAAGGCTGGTTATTGCCCCCTAGGAAGGTCAGAGATAGCTGAATCCCTTAAAATTATTACCAACACTTCTGATCAAGCTGTTTATAGTCCGTCCAAGCAATCCTGTGCTAAAAAGAAGAAAAGCATGACTGCTTTAAACAGTTTGATCATTAAGACGACCTATATATTGGGCCTTCAGCAATTTTTCATAAGTTGGCCGCATACATTATGTTCCGGACATATGCTTCCACTTACTGAAGTCATATACCAGGCTTATTACAATATATTATAGAATAATAGGGCTGCAACAACTAATCGATTATAATCGATAATGAGAATAGTTGGCAACTATTCTTATTATCGATTAGTTGGGGAGAGAGAGAGAGGGGGAAGAGAGAGAGAGAGGGGAAAGAGAGAGAGAGGAGAGAGAGAGAGGGAGGAGAGAGAGAGAGAGAGAGAAGAGAGAGAGGGGAGAGAGAAGAGAGAGAGGGGAGAGAGAGGGGAGAGAGGGGAGAGATAGAGAGAGGGGAGAGAAGAAGAGAGAGAGAGAGGGGAGAGAAGAAGAGAGAGAGAGGGGGAGAGAGAGATATATATATATTTTTAATACAACTAATCGATTAATTGAAAAAATAATCGGCAACTAATCAGTTATGAAAATAATCATTAACTGCAGCCCTATAGGATAAGATCCTTCTCATTAGTTGAAGAACTTACTGGCTTTGGGAGTTTTTGAAGTGATCATATGTACTTTAAAGAACAAGTTTACTTATTCTACAAAACCTCCACAGCCCCCCCTCCTTAGCTCCTTTAACTAGTCTAAGTGACCATTCGCCCCATGGGTGCTTACTGACCTCCTCTGACAGTGGCAGCTTCATGTACTGTCTACATCCCAGGGGGTAAAAATCTAGTTCCTGGTTGCCCACGCTAACACTCCATAGACTTGTATAGGATGGGATGTTTAAGTAATGCTAGTTAAGGGGTTAGGAAGGGAGACTGTGAGACAAATGAGCCCAGGAAATTGGATCCTCATAAACCTTCAATGCTGTGCCAAAAAAGGAGCTCCCCAGTGCATTTATAAATCCATCTCCAGCTCACCGAAACCAGGAGAGTGCAATGTAGAAGGACACGCATTGACATCCGATAAAGAGCTACTCACCTTTTCTTAATAGCAGCATCTCCAAAGAAGCTGGTGTACACAAATCTCTCAAAATCATCCACGAGGTCATCGTCCCCAGTCTCCTTCTTTGCCAAGTCTTCTAGGAAGTCCTCCACATCATCCACAAAGTCCTTAAAGCGGATTTTATGGTGGGAGAAGTAAGGCCCGTCGAAGAAGCCGTCGAGAAGAGGTACCAGCTCAGGCAGGTGTTTCGAGAGATCTGACTTGGTCAGGTAGTTCTGCAGGATCTCTTCGAATCGCTTCCTCTGAACTGGTTTCAGGTCTACGTTGAAAAGGTCAATTCCATCTTTACGGGCACAGTCTTCCAGGCCGGAGCATCCTTCTGGAACTCGGTACTGATGGTCGGAGAGCTTCTTCCAGAACTTGTTATGGTCATGGTGTCGGTGTTCTTTGCCATGGGCTTTGTCCCCATGTTCCCGTTTCCTGTCCTCTCCATGTTTGTGGGCTTCTGAAAACTCTTTCTGGCCCTTGCGAGGATGGAAACCATTTCCTGCTTCTCCGTGGTGATGGCGAGAGTGTTTGTCCTTCCAGTTTCTCTCACTGTCAGGATCATGGGAAGGCTCTTTTGAATGGTTATCTTTGCCTTTGTCCTTCCAGCCTTCAGACTCATGTGGATGACGCTCTTTATCTTCCATCCCAGTTTTCTCTCCCTCCCAGTGCCGATGCTTCTTTTCCCGCCCCTGCTGCTTATCTTCATGCTTTTTACCCTTCCATTCTTCATGCTGTGATTCGGTTTGTCCATCTTCTGTCCATCTTTTTCCATGTTCCTTGCCATGTTTAAAATGTGGCTTCCCTAACTGCTCCCCGGCTGTAGCTGAATCTGAACCTTTGCTCAGCTTATCACCTTTCTTCCACTCTTTACGACCAAAGGGTTTCTTCTCCTCCCCAACAAGTTCTTTCCTTTTCTGTGCATGCTCCACATAAGTCTTCTCCCATGTCTCAGACCTCTGAGCCTCCATTGCCAATCTGCTGCTCATCTCCATGATTTGGCTTTGTAAACCTTTCTCCTCACCCCCCTCAGTGGTGTTGGACGTCATGCTGTCTAGATCCTGTCTGATAGAGGCCACCAATGACCGCAGCTTGTCCAACTCCTGACGAAGCATCTGAGACTCTGCCACCAGAGTCTCCTTTTGAGTCAGAAATCCCTCAATCTGGCTCTGTGAGGCCTCCAGGTCTGCTTCCAGCTGGGTGTTCTCAGAGGTCAAGCCCTCCTTATCTGCATTATTGGCCTCTATGGTCTCCAGTTTCTCCTGCAGGGTCTGCAGTTCCTCCTTTGCAAAGAGATGACCAGTCTCTTCTCGGAGAAGAGCCTCTTTTAGCCTCTCATTCTCGTTCGTCAATCTAAACTGTTGCGACTCCTGAGTGGCTTTGTCTTCGCCATGCAGCAACACTTCCAGTTCCTCCTTCTGAGCCTGTAATAAATATATTGATGTTAATCATTTGAGGTGACTTTCATAAGTTTACGCACTTGCTGCTCCATATTTACATAACTATATGATGTAGCAGCTCAGATAAAAATCAGTTCTGAGTCTGAGATGACCCACAGACTTGTGACAAGATAAAAGGAGTGTTAAAGGAAACCATTTAGAATGATAGGGGGGTGGCATTCTACTGTCGACTTGTTTTGGTAGGTAGATGCTTGAGGACTAGGGTCCTTCAGGATAAGGTCATCCAGGAACACGTTTGTGCCATGACACCTGATACAAACATGCTTGTTCTGGGGAGGTGAACCACCAATTAGTGAAGCAAAGATACAAATAACAGCCTTGGACTGTGCACTTCCAAATGCAATTCAGTCGTGCTAGCCATAGTTCTTACAGGCGCCTTTCAACCAGAGACCTTGTGACCTTTGCCTAGGAGTCAGGTCGCACTAGCAGAAGTATGCCCAGAAGGGGCTGCGATGGTGAACCCAACCTGGTGACATAATAAAGATCTGAGTTGGTAATGCTAAGATATGCCCTGCTGATTTTTGTTACATGTGACTTTTAAAAACAGGTCCTCTTCAAAGCACATCATGTAGAAGTTCTAAGAAAGTACATGTATAAAATGAGCAGATTTGGCTGCCCCCATTCACATATAATTCCAATCTGTGAAGCAAACCAGAATATATAATGATAACTAGGGATGCACTGATACTAGTATCGGTATTGGTGCCGATACCGAGTATGTGGGTGAGTACTCGTACTTGCCCAAATGCTCTGATACCTTTTCCGATACTGGAACTTCTGGTCAGGCGGAGACTTCCTCTGACCGGCAGTGCCGCAAGGGAACATGGAGCCGGTAACCTGGTTCAATGCTGTTTGGCCGGCTCGATGCTGATTGGCTGGGAAGCCGCCTTCCTGGCCAATCAGTGTTGAGCCGGGCAAACAAATCTGATAATATGGCGACACGACCCCCACCCTGCAGACAAATCATTCCCCTCACATAGAGCCTTAGCAGCAGTGATTACTGTACCAGTCCCCCGGCCAGCTGGGCAGACACCGCTCTCCAAGCTCTTCGGGATCTGCCCACGTCTACTGTGCACAGCGCCCACGTGATCGGCCCTCAGCTTGCTACTGCGCGTGCACAAGATTTCTGAATGAGAGCGCTGAGCAGTAGCAGGCTGAGGGCCGATCACGTGGGCGCTGTGCACACAGGAGACGTGGGCAGATCCTGGAGAGCGGTGTCTGCCCAGCTGGCCGAGGGACTGGTACAGTAATGACTGCTACTAAGGATCTATGTGAGGGGAATGAGGTGCCTGCAGGGTGGGGGTCGTGTCACCATATTGTCAGATCTGTTTGGCCGGCCTCGATGCCGATTGGCCAGGAAGCCGGCTTCCTGGCCAATCAGCATCGAGCCGACCAAACAGAATGGAGTCGGCTACCCGGGCAATCAAGAAGCCGAGCGGTGGGTAATGACACGCCGCCTGGCTTCCTGAATGCCCGGGAAGCCGGCTCTATGCTACCGGAAGTACCGGTATCGTCGAGTACCAAAATATAAATATCGGTACTCGATACTGAAAAAACGGCATCCCTGCATCCCTAGCGATAACATAAGTCTGTTCTGTGCAGTGAACCGTGACTTTTTGGGGCCTGGAATAGACGGCTGGAGGTACCTGAAGTTTGGCCTGAATGTGCCGAATCTCTTGGTTTTCCTTGGCAACTTTATCGAGAAGGTCGTTCATAACCTGAAGGCTGTCTGGATCTCCGGTGAATTGGTCGGCATGTTGATGGAGCCACTCCTGGAAGAGATAACGGAATGACAATGTGTGTTACAAATATGGAACAAGTAAATATTCCATGTTCTGGCCGGGCGGAGAATGGAATGATGGGCCGTTTTATCACACGAGATCCTGGCAGCAAAAAAAAAGCCCCGAACTACAGCTTCTGGCGGCATGAACCGTCTGCAGGAAGGACAACAATATTCGGGTGGTCAACACATGACAGATGGGTAACTCTGAGATATCAATGAGGAGCTCCAGTTAAATAATGACCTAATTAATCAGGCACCAATTATCATCCAAACCTAAATGAAGGTCTTAAAAAATGAGGCTGGGTGTGTCAGTACTGGTTTGGATGAACAGAAACTCTATGGGATCAGGATCTTGAGGTACAGGATCTTGTGGTACTGTAACGCCCCTAGTTTACTTGTCAGGATCTCAACTGCGGCGGTATGTAACATCAACAGCATATCACACAGCCCTGGAATATTCGAGGGGAATAACGGCTATTCAGTTGGAATTCCAGGCGTCACTCTCAGACTCATTACGGAGAGTTTGGAATTACTAACATCATACACTGGGATTACTATAGGTAGCTGAGGAGTACCCGTTATGGTATAATTCATACGCCCCATGGGGGAAAGATATGGTATTTATGTGAGGTCACGGTGTTGAACCCAGAAGGCTCAGTATGCAATATTAACTGGTACACAGGATTAGACGTAAGTATTCATTCAAGCAGATGATCAAGTTCCTAGAGTTAGAATATAAGGCAGTCCGTAATATCTAACAAGCAGTGCACAAGGTTGAGGAGTAGGTATATGTTCAGACAGGAGGTCACAGTATAGTAGGTACCAGTTAACTCTAGCAACAAACGCAGTCCATCAGGCAGTCCTGAATGGATGTTGAATACTTGCGGTTTGAGGTCATCTACAAGTCCCTGAAGTGGGGGAGCCGGATACTGGAGGATGAAGTTGCAATATCAGGGTCCTTCGGTAAGTCCCGAGGGGTGGTCGTAGCTGCAGGGCAATTCAGAGCTCGCAGGGCGCACATTCCATTAGTGGAACGCCGTGTGTAGCTCCTCCTCTGGTAATATTGGGTCTGAGGTCGTGCGGGGTGGAGTCGAGCCGCTGCCTTCCATCATGGAGCGCAAGCCATGACAGTCGTCATAGTCGCAGAGCAGCTGCGTTCCAGCATGGAACGCAATACGCGGTATCGTTAAAGGTACCTACATTCCACCATTCCTTCATGCGATTAGAACAAAATGGATCACAGAGAAGCAAAACAAAAAGTTCGGAATCTACTCGACCTTATAAAACGAGACTTTTGTAAGCAGAGACGCCGTTCTGTGACCACACACGTACCTGGATGTCGGCAATGGTCTCTGGCTGCTTATCACCTCCTGCACTGCGCGTTATCACAGTCTGAGGAAGATCTACACAAGACAACAGATGTACAATGAGGATATAGAAAATACCATTGGTATACTTTTAGTATAAATCATACTAGCCACAATCTGGAGTACTTTACTGAGCACCCTGTCTGGCGCCACACAGCCTCCATCCGAAAACTGGAGCATTCAGCAGAGCGGTCTCTGTACATGTGGGCCCGGGTCTCTGTCCATTTGAATAGATTGTGTGCCCATAGCCTGACAGGTGGCTTCCCATTGCAGGGATGTTGGAGGAAAGGGGTGGTATAAATGACTGTCGGAGGGGTTATTATATGACTAAGACTGACTGTTACTGTACAAGTGGGCCCAGGTCTCCATTCCTTTGAAGAGAATGCCTGTCCATAGCCTGACAGATGGCTTTTTGGTGCAGGGATTGGAGAGCGTGGCGCATGTGGCCAGGTACTGCTCTGCAGAGTTCAGGAGAATTCAGGGTGGAGGCTGTTTGGAGCCAGTCAGGCCACATAGTGAAGGTCTCAGAGAAGCCGGGTTGTAGTAAGCATTAATGAGAGGACGATAGGAGACACAACAATATAGTGAATCTAAAATAATATCTTATCAGCTACAAGACAGATAATTCTACGAAACGACTCACCTTCATCTCCTCCCAGGCCGCCTGTCAGGGAACAAGGTAGATATTAATGATCAGAAGATAGAGAACACATCACATGTACTATACAACAAATAGTAGAAGACAAAGCCTGATATGTAAAGTGCAAGAACTTATAAGTGGTCACCTATCACCCATATTAAACCCAAATCTGGCAGTGAGACTGCAACAGTATATATGACCAGATGACGGTTGGTATATATGACTGGTGGGAGAGGGATGGTATACATGACCTTGGGGGGAAAGGTTTGATATATATAGATATATATATAGCTTGTTGGAGGGGGGACAATATATATGACTGATGGGGGGTCAGTATATATGACTTTTGAAGGCAAGAGTGTTATATATGACTGGTGGGAGGGGGAATGATATATATGACTGGTGGGAGTAAGGGCGGAATATATGACTGATGGAAGGGGGATTCTACATATTTCTGATGGGAGAGTGGATGGTATATATAACTAGTTG
>NW_017307215.1:583744-586984 GCF_000935625.1 Nanorana parkeri
TCACTGCGCGTGACGTCATCACGCACGCGCGTCAGTATGCTGATACCTGCTGGAGGCCATCTCGGTGATGGACGCCAGCAGAGAGAGGAGGGGACAGTCACCCGGCAGGAAGTATATGACTGCTGTAGGAGGAAGAGGTGATATATGTAATCAGCGTGGGTTGGGGTATGCATTTGGCCCATACAGTCTACACAAGTAGGAAAATCTCCTTGTTACTTGGATCTGTGATGAAAGCAATGACGTGTAAACACCAATCACAGGAAACCTCCCTGACATACAGGAGCTGCAGCCAGCAGGGGCACCCCGGTCTTTCCTCACCTGTGAACACCAGGCCAGCCAGGGCCAACAGAGCCACGGCAGCAATGATGCATTTATTGACGGTAAGTGAGAAGCCGGAGTCCTCCTCCTGTTGTATGGACTCTCTCAGGGTGGGTCCCACACTAGTAGGTGGAGTTCCTCTCGCAGCACGCTTCCGGAGACCCTCCACGTCATCATCACTGCTGGAGCAGCTCACTTCCTCCAGATCGGCCCCTGCAGAGCAAGAACAATGGGCAGGTGGTGAGAGGGGAAATGCAGGGGTGGTACAAACATATCGCTGACAGTCACAGGGTGGGAGGAGAATCCAACTTCAGGGGATGGCCGCACAGAACTATTATCACACAGATTAACATAAAGGGTCACTCCGTGGTTATAAATGCATCAGCTTATTAGTCACTCTGAAGATCCCCCGCCCGCAATACACCCACACCAAAACTACAGAGACACCAAGTGCTGTACATCAAAGACACAAATCGGAGCCCACCATGAAACCCAAATCATGATCCCACCGTCACTCTGGATAAAGCTCAAGTTTAATCTGCATATGTTTTGCACTGCCTGTCCCCCCCCCCAAAAAAAGCTCATGGAGTTGTTAAATATAACCAGATTTCATTACATACCTTATTGTAGTCCCAGTGATGTGATCATTGTGGGTATCTGTGCTTCTCTATACAATGCAGGCAGATAATGTGTGGTGGGCTGTTCCTGGATCTTTAGACCTATTGTTCCCATTATGAGGGGTTCCCACCACCCCTGAGCTGAGTTCTCGGGTCTGTACACCTGCTGTGCCCATTATGAGGGGCTCCCACCATCCCTGTGCTGAGTTCCCGGGTCTGTACACCTGCTGTCCCCATTATGAGGGGTTCCCACCATCCCTGAGCTGAGTTCCCGGGTCTGTACACCTGCTGTGCCCATTATGAGGGGCTCCCACCCTCCCTGTGCTGAGTTCCCGGGTCTGTACCCCTGCTGTCCCCATTATGAGGGGTTCCCACCATCCCTGAGCTGAGTCCCCGGGTCTGTACACCTGCTGTGCCCATTATGAGGGGCTCCCACCATCCCTGTGCTGAGTTCCCGGGTCTGTACACCTGCTGTCCCCATTATGAGGGGTTCCCACCATCCCTGAGCTGAGTTCCCGGGTCTGTACACCTGCTGTGCCCATTATGAGGGGCTCCCACCATCCCTGTGCTGAGTTCCCGGGTTGCTTCCCTTAAAGAGACACAGCACATTCCGTTACACGGTACGTATTCCATGCAACAAGCGGGTCAAGCCTCTCATCGCACACCATGCGTCACGCAGCACCTGTTTCGCTAGCAGAGCGCCGCCCCCAGCTCCTGAGTCCACCCAGCGGTAGGGAATCGGGTAGGAACTGCGCTAACTTCTCAATGTAACGTGCTTCAAGACAAGAAGGCAGAGAAAGGGAAGGGAGGTTATAGGGTTCCGGAGAGATGGATGTACTACAAAGCGCAGTCACTGGCGGTCCGCTTGCACGTGCGTTAATCAGAGAGGCGGAAAGTGTAATGGTATCGTGCGATGAGTGCAGATGGCACGCCCCCCTCAATGGGACACTCCCCCCTACAGGATGTCATTGGTACTCACCTAATCTTCTGCGCAGTCCTGGGCTTGGCTCCTCCCCCAAGCTCTGCGGCTCCTCTGGGGGGATCTCAAAGGGCTCCTGGTATGACGGGATCTCAGTGACAGGGGGAGGAGACTCAGGTTCCTGAAGAGGAGGAGACTCGGGCCCCTGAGGAAGACAAATATGGGAAGACTATTTATAAAAGGGCTGAAGTGATAACTGTATGACTTTGTTATTGCCCAATACATAGGCCCATAGCAGAAATGTAACAATAGGGGGGTGTTCAAGAACGAGAGCTGAAGGGGTTAATTTATGAGCCATGTCTACTATTCCTTCGTCTCACTGAAAGCCTATAGGTCAGCTCAGACCAATCCTGTCTCTGGATAATTGATCTCGTCTCAGCAGCCCTTTTACCAGGGTGGCCCATTTGTACTACCCCATACAGAGACAGCCACAAGAATCTGCAGGTCTGGATAGACATGAAATACGGAACAGCAAATATGTAAACGTGTGAGAAATCCCATCATCAATACCTTCCTGGGTAATAGAACCAGAACCTATCATGTGACTCAGTGACCCCGCCCCCAGTGTTCTGTTCATTATGTACCACCACTTACCTCCCCAACTCCCGTCTCCTCTTTCTCTGGAACAGCAGTCGGTTCAGGACCTGAAATCAGACGGATAATTGGGTGTGAGCGCAGAATGAGAAACTAAAGAGGAACTCCGAAATACAAGCATAGCTGATCTATGAGGTCACCATGCCCCTTATACTGGCCACACACGTGTCACCGCTATCTGTTTGTTTGGATATAAAGTTAGAATTAGAGGGTTAGGGTTACAGGGCTAGGTTCGGAGGGGTTAGGTCCGGAGGGGTTAGGTTCGGAGGGGTAAGGTTCGGAGGGGTAAGGTTCGGAGGGGTAAGGTTCGGAGGGGTAAGGTCCGGAGGGGTTAGGTTCGGAGGGGCTAAGTTCGGAGGGGCTAAGTTCGGAGGGGTAAGGTTGGGAGGGGTTAGGTTCTGGGGGGTTTCGTTCGGAGGGGTTAGGTCCGGAGGGGTTAAGTCCGGAGGGGTTAGGTCCGGAGGGATTAGGTCCGGAGGGATTAGGTCCGGAGAGGTTAGGTCCGGAGGGGTTAGGTTCGGAGGGGCTAGGCTCGGAGGGGCTAGGTTCGGAGGGGCTAGGTTCGGAAGGGTTAGATTCGGAGGGGCTAGGTTCGGAAGGGTTAGGTTCGGAAGGGTTAGGTTCGGAGGGGTTAGGTTCAGAAGGGTTAGGTTCGGAGGGGTTAGGTCCGGAGGGGTTAGGTCCGGAAGGGTTAGGTTCGGAGGGGTTAGGTTCGGAGGGGTTAGGTTCGGA
>NW_017307215.1:587959-594389 GCF_000935625.1 Nanorana parkeri
GGTGCGGAGGGGTTAGGTGCGGAGGGGTTAGGTGCGGAGGGGTAAGGTTCGGAGGGGTTAGGCTCCGGGGGGTTTGGTCCAGAGGGGTTAGGTCCGGAGGGGTTAGGTCCGGAGGGGTTAGGTCCGGAGGGGTTAGGTCCGGAGGGGTTAGCACGCTTCCAGTGACTCTGCCCTTTTACCTCCTGCTAGTCCAGCAACCCCTGCAACTCCACTGATCACCCCAGTGTCTCCAGTGACCCCTGTGTACTTTAATGACCCCAGTGTTTCCATTGACCCCAGCACTTCTGCTCAGGGCAGCCGTCAGAAATTTCAGGGCCCCTTACACTGACCCTTTGTGTATTCCAGTGACTCCAGTGTGCTCCAGTTACCCCAGCACTTCTGTTCCTCCGGTGACTCTTTGAACCCTATGTGCTTCAGTGACCCCAGCTCTCCTGTTCTTCCAGTGAACCCTTGTGTATTCCAGTGACCCCAGCTCTCCTGTTCCTCCAGTGACCCCTTTTTGTATTTCAGTGACCCCAGCTCTCCTGTTCCTCCAGTGACACCCTGTGTATTCCAGTGACCCCAGCTCTCCTGTTCCTCCAGTGACACCCTGTGTATTCCAGTGACCCCAGCTCTCCTGTTCCTCCAGTGACACCCTGTGTATTCCAGTGACCCCAGCTCTCCTTTTCCTCGAGTGACCCCCTCTGTGCTCTAGTTACCCCAGCGCTCCTGCTCCTCCAATTATATTTCAGTGACCCCAGCTCTCCTGTTCCTCCAGTGACACCCTGTGTATTCCAGTGACCCCAGCTCTCCTGTTCCTCCAGTGACACCCTGTGTATTCCAGTGACCCCAGCTCTCCTTTTCCTCGAGTGACCCCCTCTGTGCTCTAGTTACCCCAGCGCTCCTGCTCCTCCAATTACTCTTTGACCCCAGCGCTCCTGCTCCTCCAATGACTCTGTGTTCCCCATGTCATCCCATGACCCCTGTGACTCCCGTGTCACCCCATGACCCCAGAGCACCCTAAGCATCCTGTGTCACCCAGCAAACCACTGTGACTCCTAAGCAACCCGTGCCCTTTGTGACTCTTGTGTGCCCCGAGCACCTTCATGAGACTTGTCTCCATGAACCCTTTACGTATGCTACTGAATCTCCTGGACAAATCCTCTCCCTGCTGATATGGGCCCCTGTCTGTGACAGATATGTGTGGGGCCCTGGGACCTGTGGAGGAATTAAAGAAAAGGAAAAAAAACATATACAGCTTTCCCTCATAATGGATTGCAGCCGGGAATACAGAGAATGTCAGCTTCCATCTATTGCTTCTTACAAAGTCACTTTGCTTTGTGACGGGTTCATTTTAAAACACAACCAGAGAGGGCAAAAATGAGAGTGTTCCTCTGAACCCGCAGCCATCCAATCAACAAACTTCTCTCAGAGTCTCCGCCCACTGAACTGTCCATTCGCCTGATTTATTACCTGCAGGTTTCACTTCTTCCTGACTGGCCAGTGATTCGCCATTGTCAAATCCCACCGTCTCCAGTGTGAGACCCTGAAACCAAAACCGGATCACATGTCATTCGTTCAATTACATCAAGAAACATTGTACAGAGGGAGATACAAAGTAACCGTTGTATCTCTCTATCCCCCTCTGTACAATGTTTATATACAAGGTTACTTTGTATCTCTCCATCTCCCTCTGTACAATGTTACTTTGTATCTCTCCATCTCCCTCTGTACAATGTTACTTTGTATCTCTCCATCTCCCTCTGTACAATGTTACTTTGTATCTCTCCATCTCCCTCTGTACAATGTTACTTTGTATCTCTCCATCTCCCTCTGTACAATGTTACTTTGTATCTCTCCATCTCCCTCTGTACAATGTTACTTTGTATCTCTCCATCTCCCTCTGTACAATGTTACTTTGTATCTCTCCATCTCCCTCTGTACAATGTTACTTTGTATCTCTCCATCTCCCTCTGTACAATGTTACTTTGTATCTCTCCATCTCCCTCTGTACAATGTTACTTTGTATCTCTCCATCTCCCTCTGTACAATGTTACTTTGTATCTCTCCATCTCCCTCTGTACAATGTTACTTTGTATCTCTCCATCTCCCTCTGTACAATGTTACTTTGTATCTCTCCATCTCCCTCTGTACAATGTTACTTTGTATCTCTCCATCTCCCTCTGTACAATGTTACTTTGTATCTCTCCATCTCCCTCTGTACAATGTTACTTTGTATCTCTCCATCTCCCTCTGTACAATGTTACTTTGTATCTCTCCATCTCCCTCTGTACAATGTTACTTTGTATCTCTCCATCTCCCTCTGTACAATGTTACTTTGTATCTCTCCATCTCCCTCTGTACAATGTTACTTTGTATCTCTCCATCTCCCTCTGTACAATGTTACTTTGTATCTCTCCATCTCCCTCTGTACAATGTTACTTTGTATCTCTCCATCTCCCTCTGTACAATGTTACTTTGTATCTCTCCATCTCCCTCTGTACAATGTTACTTTGTATCTCTCCATCTCCCTCTGTACAATGTTACTTTGTATCTCTCCATCTCCCTCTGTACAATGTTACTTTGTATCTCTCCATCTCCCTCTGTACAATGTTACTTTGTATCTCTCCATCTCCCTCTGTACAATGTTACTTTGTATCTCTCCATCTCCCTCTGTACAATGTTACTTTGTATCTCTCCATCTCCCTCTGTACAATGTTACTTTGTATCTCTCCATCTCCCTCTGTACAATGTTACTTTGTATCTCTCCATCTCCCTCTGTACAATGTTACTTTGTATCTCTCCATCTCCCTCTGTACAATGTTACTTTGTATCTCTCCATCTCCCTCTGTACAATGTTACTTTGTATCTCTCCATCTCCCTCTGTACAATGTTACTTTGTATCTCTCCATCTCCCTCTGTACAATGTTACTTTGTATCTCTCCATCTCCCTCTGTACAATGTTACTTTGTATCTCTCCATCTCCCTCTGTACAATGTTACTTTGTATCTCTCCATCTCCCTCTGTACAATGTTACTTTGTATCTCTCCATCTCCCTCTGTACAATGTTACTTTGTATCTCTCCATCTCCCTCTGTACAATGTTACTTTGTATCTCTCCATCTCCCTCTGTACAATGTTACTTTGTATCTCTCCATCTCCCTCTGTACAATGTTACTTTGTATCTCTCCATCTCCCTCTGTACAATGTTACTTTGTATCTCTCCATCTCCCTCTGTACAATGTTACTTTGTATCTCTCCATCTCCCTCTGTACAATGTTACTTTGTATCTCTCCATCTCCCTCTGTACAATGTTACTTTGTATCTCTCCATCTCCCTCTGTACAATGTTACTTTGTATCTCTCCATCTCCCTCTGTACAATGTTACTTTGTATCTCTCCATCTCCCTCTGTACAATGTTACTTTGTATCTCTCCATCTCCCTCTGTACAATGTTACTTTGTATCTCTCCATCTCCCTCTGTACAATGTTACTTTGTATCTCTCCATCTCCCTCTGTACAATGTTACTTTGTATCTCTCCATCTCCCTCTGTACAATGTTACTTTGTATCTCTCCATCTCCCTCTGTACAATGTTTATATACAATGTTACTTTGTGGGTGAAGGGGGTATAAATACATGTCATGATATGCGGATTATATATCTGGATACATTTGTATCTGTTAGATCTTCCTGGAATTTGGCTTTAAATAAAAATTGGGTGGGGGTTGGGCAGCGAGGGTTCTACCATACAGCTTAATAACACAACGCCCGGCACATTGCAGCCAATCAGAGGGACGCTTTCCTTTCCGCAATGATGATACGCTCCATTCTGATTGGCTGCTCTTTATTTCCACATGTAATCTGTATATCTGGCGTGACTCTGCGGGCGGCCTGGAAGTTTCTCAGCCGGCGCTCACGGCGAGGAGTTATCTTACTCAGCACTATAAATAGCGCAGTTTAGTCAGCGTGTCACCAACACCCCGAGCCAAGGGTGAGGGCCACAAATACGGCGGACAGAGAACATGCTGAGCTACAGCGGGGCCACAATGATCATACACTGCACATGCTGAGCTACATAGGGGCCACAATGATCATACACTGCACATGCTGAGCTACATAGGGGCCACAATGATCACACAACGTACATGCTGAGCTACATAGGGGCCACAGTGATCACATGCCACACAAAATAAGCTACACAGGGGCCACAATGATCACAAGCCACACATGGGGCCACAATGATCAGAAGCTGCACATGCAGAGCTACATAGGGGCCACAATGATCACACACTGCACATGCTGGGCTGCATAGGGACCACTATGGTAAAAAGCAGCACGTGCTGAGGTACTGTACACGGGGGCCACAGTGATCATACGCCACACATGCCAAGCTAAACAGGGGCCCCTATTCATTACATACTACAAATGCTGAGATGCACAGGGGCCACAATGATCACATGCCGCAGTACGCAGGAGCCACAATGACCACATGCCGCACATGCTGAGCTACACAGGGGCCACAATGATCATACACTGCACATGTTGAGCTACACAGGGGCCACATTGACCACATGCCGAGCTACACAGGGGCCACAATGATCATACACCGCACATGTTGAGCTACACGGGCCAAAATGATCACACGCTGCACATGTTGAGCTACACAGGGGCCACAATGATCAAACACCACATACAGCAAGCTGTATGGGGGCCACAATGATCACACACTGCACATGCTGAGCTACACAGGGGCCACAACGATCACATGCCAGAGATCGGGCTCAGTCTAAGGGGGCTATTTAGGGACACGCAATGGGATCCGCTTTTTGTTCTTTCTCACTAATACTGTTGCTGACCACACATTTCATCAGAAGTTCAATTTTGATTGTGACACATACGCGCGCACACACACACACACGCCTTCTGTTTTTCCGCTATGACCCAATCAAGTTTCCAAAAACCACACAAAAAAGTGACATTATTTCTTTGCAAGTTTCAAAAGGCCCAATTAAAAAGAAGATGCAAATAAGTGATACGCTGCCACCGTAGCACATGACAGGATGTATTAGTTTCCTTCACTTCAGATGAGACATCCAATCAGAATATCGTATCCTGGGTCGGGATGAGGTCCTTTGCGCCCCCCCTGAGGCGACATGGCCAATGTGTGCAATGAGCAGCCGTATAGGTTGCACGTTTTGCCCTTTAAGCGCCCCCCTCCTGATGAAGTGCCCAAGGTGGCCGCCTGTTCTGCCTTTCCCTCGGCCCGGCCCTGATCGTGATCATCAAGTGTCTGCACTGTGTGGACATCACAAGGATGGTCTCGTATGATCCCATATGAACATCACTTGCGCCAACTGGTACTCAAAGGGCCTTTAGTGTCCCCCCTCATACCTCGGTGTTTGGTATGACCCAGTTATTCTCGGTGTCCCGGTGTTCTCCGCTCTCCGCCATCTCCGGTCCGGAAACGGGATGAACCTGAAAAACAAAGGACAGTTGTGTCAGCAGGCTACAGCGCTCCTCGAATTTGTTTATTGGTCATTTGACATGCAAACCAGCAAAACAATGCGAGGCCGGCGGTGCAGCCGCAGGACAACCCTGACAGGGGACAGATGGAAGTGTCTGCTCTCCCCAAATTATTACCTACCGGTAACGGGTCCTGGGGTTACTTCACCTGAAACTGATTTCAGGTGAAGTAACCCCAGGACCCGTTACCCAATGGGAACCTTCCTTGCTCTGCATACGCTGTACTGTCAATCATTTCAGTTGGAGGGACAGACATAAGCGGTTAACCCTAATGGGCCGTCCTTCTCATAAAGCTCCGCCCTCATCCTGTCATTGTGCATGCAATTAGGCTGCAACCGTCTCCATCTGTCCTGTTTATGACTCGCTATTAACCCTCCGACCGTTGGCAGGCGGAGCCGCTGAAAGAGATGCAATGGTGCTCATAACATAAGTATGCATAAAACACCCTGCTGGGAAGGAGGCGGGGCCAAGCCCCAGCTTCCAATGATTAGAATATTTCCACATGTATATGACTGCCACAGTCAAAGGGGCCCTAAACTCAGCAAAGGGGCCAATGCATAATGCTCGCTATGATCTGTACAGGTTTTACTCACTTTGACACGTCAGAGTCTGAAAACTGGAAGAAAAAACGCACGCAGTATTACGCGTCAAAATGTGGCACCAAAAATTGATAAAGATGCGGTCTGTAAGCAGTCAGTAAACAAGAGCTTAGCGGAGTTCTCCTTTAAGCTATGACATGTGATGGACAATGACGGCCAACTGTCGTCCATCATCGATTATCCGTATGACCCTGCGTCACCTCAGCAATCCTACGTATCCTTCCATGTTCCTGAGTTGCTGAGAGAAGAGGCGCCGGACACGTGGCGGTCAGGGAGATTTGGCCACTGCTGTGTCTGGCCGGGGGGGGGGGGGGGGGGATGCAGGCGCG
>NW_017307215.1:594399-594844 GCF_000935625.1 Nanorana parkeri
TGATGCCACTTCGATGAATGAGAGCGTCCAATTAAAGGACGCTTCTATCTGCTCTGCGATCCGTCATCTGCTGTATCTCTGCCGGTTATTAAAGGAATCCGCCAGCGTTGCCAAACTGCCAGCGCAGCTGTTCCATCATCCGCCTATCGCAACAACTGCACGGGAGAGGGACAGCCGGCTGGGTGCGCGCTGCGACAGCTGTGAGGGTGACTCAGCGAGGAATGGGGTGACACAGGATGCTCTGAAATGACGGGGGTCATGGGGTGACACAGGATGCTCAGGGTGCTCTGAAATCACGGGGGTCATGGGGTGACACAGGATGCTCAATGTGCTCTGAAATGACGGGGGTCATGGGGTGAAACAGGATGCTCTGGAGTGACCGGGGTCATGGGGTGACACAGGATGCTCTGAAATCACGGGGGTCATGGGGTGACACAGGATGCTC
>NW_017307215.1:596166-596800 GCF_000935625.1 Nanorana parkeri
ACGGGGGTCATGGGGTGACACAGGATGCTCAGGGTGCTCTGAAATCACGGGGGTCATGGGGTGACACAGGATGCTCTGAAATCACGGGGGTCATGGGGGGACACAGGATGCTCAATGTGCTCTGAAATGACGGGGGTCATGGGGTGACACAGGATGCTCAGGGTGCTCTGAAATCACGGGGGTCATGGGGTGACACAGGATGCTCTGAAATCACGGGGGTCATGGGGTGACACAGGATGCTCAATGTGCTCTGAAATGACGGGGGTCATGGGGTGAAACAGGATGCTCTGGAGTCACCGGGGTCATGGGGTGACACAGGATGCTCTGAAATCACGGGGGTCAGGGAGGTGACACAGGATGCTCAATGTACTCTGAAATCACGGGGGTCAGCACATGGCCTAAATGGCTCCATGTGCTGCTATTTCCTCTCCCAGTCTGAGTTCTGCTGCGCAGGGAAAGGAGGCCGATCACATTCAGCTACTTACACTGCTTTCTTTTACAAACAATACGTTGAATAATATATTACTGATCACAGAGCTGCGTTATTTGTGTCTAATTCATCCACCTGGAGTTCAGCTTTACATTCAGATGCATTTTAAGGTGCACAGTTGCGTGTCCCCCCCCTCCCCCCCCC
>NW_017307215.1:596839-597190 GCF_000935625.1 Nanorana parkeri
GGCCTCTATCTGCCCCGCCATCTACCCGGTGAGGCCACTCTTCCTGTATGAGAAGGCGCAGCGGCGTGGTGTGATATGTCACCAGAGGGGTACAGCCGGTCTCACCTCCGATGGCTTCTATGTGATGAGCTGTGTAGAGGAGAATCTCTGTCATTAGAAGATGTTATTGTACAATAAAGATTGATGGAGGAGGTCACATGATCACTGTGCTCTGTTGTGATGTGAGAGGAGGAAATCCTTATTTACAAAAAAAAAAAGGAAGAAAGTGAATCTGTAACAAAGTCTCGAATCCTTCCGTCAGGAAGAGCTAACACCTTGTATCTCTATGAGGAACAATCACCCCCCACCGAC
>NW_017307215.1:598942-612573 GCF_000935625.1 Nanorana parkeri
CCACGACGACAGAGGATCACCGATCACCCCTAACGAGAGCCCAGACTGCACACGGCTCTGCTCTCCATCATAAAGAGACCATAAAAGGGAAAAATAATCCAAACACCGAGACACAAACAGAGGACACCAGATACCGAGATCTACACCCGGCATACAGGACAAGAGAAGTGGTACTGTGCAGAGTCCATACATACAGAATAAGAACAGATACTGAGAATGACACCCGGCATACAGGACAAGAGAAGTGGTACTGTGCAGAGTCCATACATACAGAATAAGAACAGATACCGAGAATGACACCCGGCATACAGGACATGAGAAGTGGTACTGTGCAGAGTCCATACATAGAGAAGTGATACCAGGTCTGAAATAAATCTTATATTGGTCCCTGTGTCTCCCTTTTTAGAACTTAGTGCTTTTCTATGTCTGTCTGTTTCCCACTGCAATGACTCTTCAGCTCAGTACAGGAAGGGGAGGAGCCGTCTCCATGGAGACACCAGCAGCTCTGCCAGAACTGTGAACCCAGTGAGGGGCGGTCCCGGTCCCCGCTCCGCCCACTGACTCTCTTCTCACACAGGACACTTTTTTCACACATGCTGCAAATGGTGACAGGTCCTCTTCCCCCCCGGAGAACACAGTCTGCCTCTACATGAGACTGGGCCCCCAGCTTGCACCCAGTGAGGGCCCCTACTTCTCTCACCTGCTTCCCCCGGAACGCTCAGCTTTCTTTCCTTCCTCTCCAACTTCTGCTAGTCTGTAAAGGGGGAGACGCATGTGACCCTGCCCGGCCAATCACCGAGGGGTCCCCGGGAGAGGCGGGTGGGAATCGCTGATTGACAGCTGCTGGGAGGGGCCAGCTGCTCTGGGCGAGAGTGACACAGACAGGTGAGTGACAGCAGCTGGGAGGAGTTATCTTCACAATGTGAGCGGGCGGTACCAGTTGATTGACATCCACGGAAGTAAAGCTTGTGGGGAGTGGACGACTAGTGGGCGCGGCCATCTGCCGTAAATAACCAATGGAAAGGGGCGGGGAGTAGTGAGTGAATGACAGGTAGGGGACAAGGCTCAATCAATGGGTGGGCGGGGCTTAACGCTGCTAATGATGGATGTGGACAGGTGGAGATGCAGCTGTGGACAGTTGGAGATGCAGCTGCACACAATGGAGGACGATATTAGGTACAGAATAATGCGTAATAAGAATCATATTGAATGCATATATAAAATGATAAATAAGACATCTAATGTATATAATAAATACATGTTTGTTAATATATAATCACTGTTCTTGTGTGTGGGAGGGGGCAGGTAGGCGGGGCTCAGGGATGTACAGATGCCAATGATCTCCCTGTGTCCCGCCCCTCTCTGTATGTTCTTGTGTGTTTGAAGTGGGACAGGAAAACAGGTGGGCATACAGGCGAGGAAGGGGGACATTGGGGCGCTCATACTGGCATACAAGCGAGGAAGGGGGACATTGGGGCGCTCATACTGGCATACAAGCGAGGAAGGGGGACATTGGGGCGCTCATACTGGCATACAAGCGAGGAAGGGGGACATTGGGGCGCTCATACTGGCATACAAGCGAGGAAGGGGGACATTGGGGCGCTCATACTGGCATACAAGCGAGGAAGGGGGACATTGGGGCGCTCATACTGGCATACAAGCGAGGAAGGGGGACATTGGGGCGCTCATACTGGCATACAAGCGAGGAAGGGGGACATTGGGGCGCTCATACTGGCATACAAGCGAGGAAGGGGGACATTGGGGCGCTCATACTGGCATACAAGCGAGGAAGGGGGACATTGGGGCGCTCATACTGGCATACAAGCGAGGAAGGGGGACATTGGGGCGCTCATACTGGCATACAAGCGAGGAAGGGGGACATTGGGGCGCTCATACTGGCATACAAGCGAGGAAGGGGGACATTGGGGCGCTCATACTGGCATACAAGCGAGGAAGGGGGACATTGGGGCGCTCATACTGGCATACAAGCGAGGAAGGGGGACATTGGGGCGCTCATACTGGCATACAAGCGAGGAAGGGGGACATTGGGGCGCTCATACTGGCATACAAGCGAGGAAGGGGGACATTGGGGCGCTCATACTGGCATACAAGCGAGGAAGGGGGACATTGGGGCGCTCATACTGGCATACAAGCGAGGAAGGGGGACATTGGGGCGCTCATACTGGCATACAAGCGAGGAAGGGGGACATTGGGGCGCTCATACTGGCATACAAGCGAGGAAGGGGGACATTGGGGCGCTCATACTGGCATACAAGCGAGGAAGGGGGACATTGGGGCGCTCATACTGGCATACAAGCGAGGAAGGGGGACATTGGGGCGCTCATACTGGCATACAAGCGAGGAAGGGGGACATTGGGGCGCTCATACTGGCATACAAGCGAGGAAGGGGGACATTGGGGCGCTCATACTGGCATACAAGCGAGGAAGGGGGACATTGGGGCGCTCATACTGGCATACAAGCGAGGAAGGGGGACATTGGGGCGCTCATACTGGCATACAAGCGAGGAAGGGGGACATTGGGGCGCTCATACTGGCATACAAGCGAGGAAGGGGGACATTGGGGCGCTCATACTGGCATACAAGCGAGGAAGGGGGACATTGGGGCGCTCATACTGGCATACAAGCGAGGAAGGGGGACATTGGGGCGCTCATACTGGCATACAAGCGAGGAAGGGGGACATTGGGGCGCTCATACTGGCATACAAGCGAGGAAGGGGGACATTGGGGCGCTCATACTGGCATACAAGCGAGGAAGGGGGACATTGGGGCGCTCATACTGGCATACAAGCGAGGAAGGGGGACATTGGGGCGCTCATACTGGCATACAAGCGAGGAAGGGGGACATTGGGGCGCTCATACTGGCATACAAGCGAGGAAGGGGGACATTGGGGCGCTCATACTGGCATACAAGCGAGGAAGGGGGACATTGGGGCGCTCATACTGGCATACAAGCGAGGAAGGGGGACATTGGGGCGCTCATACTGGCATACAAGCGAGGAAGGGGGACATTGGGGCGCTCATACTGGCATACAAGCGAGGAAGGGGGACATTGGGGCGCTCATACTGGCATACAAGCGAGGAAGGGGGACATTGGGGCGCTCATACTGGCATACAAGCGAGGAAGGGGGACATTGGGGCGCTCATACTGGCATACAAGCGAGGAAGGGGGACATTGGGGCGCTCATACTGGCATACAAGCGAGGAAGGGGGACATTGGGGCGCTCATACTGGCATACAAGCGAGGAAGGGGCACATTGGGGCGCTCATACTGGCATACAGGCGAGGAAGGGGCACATCGGGGGCGCTCATACTGCCATACAAACAGGGAGGGGGGGCATGATTGTCCCAGGGTGGGCGCCACAGCCAGCTCAGGTCACGGAGACCCGTGGTGTGACCGGAGTGATGATCACTTTTGGGCAGAGCGCTGGCCCCCCATATGAACAGGCGGCCCCCCTTGCACAATGCCCCCCCTTGCAGAGTGCTGCCACCCGCATACTAAGCAGCGCCCGGCCCCTCTCTTCCCCGCTGCCAGCTATTAATACTGAGCGAGGACGGGGCCAGACTGGAGGCTCACACCCCTAAAGGGGCCCAAAGAGAAGGCTTTGCTGAAAGATAATGGTCATCACTGATCCTCCCCCCTCATGGTGATCCTCAGGCTTCATTACTTTGTGCAACTAAAACCCCCAAAAAAGCACGCAGGTCCAGTGTTGTGACTTCACTGGCTGCATGCTTTATTCAGGGCCGTAGTGAAGCCAGAGGATCAGCACATCAGCTCACAATACAAGTGTGCCTTCAGCATGGGATTCCCTCATAGGCATATGCCAGCCGGGGTGGAACTACAAGTCCCATGATGCATTGCAAGGCTGTGACAGCCACAGGCATGACTCCCAGAGGCAGCTGAATGATGGGATTTGTAGTTTCACCACAGCTGGAGGGCCGCACCCGAGACATATAGGATCATGGGCGGCAGGAGTGTGACACTGCTGGTAACAATGTCTGCCCAAGGGGACAATCAGCCATTCGTGCTTGGGCACCTCGCTGCGGCAGACATCAGCTGATCCACGCCTTGGCATTGTGTCACATGACCAGCCAACATGGCTGCGACAGCAAAATGCACCCCAGGGCTTCCTTTGTCACCGGCAATTCTCTGCTCTGCCAATGCAAGGAGAGAGAGGATAGTCCTCAGTACTGCCAGGTATGAGGGAACATGTGACCGGCTTCTCATCCTCCCACGTGATTGGCCCAGAGTCTCTTAGAACTCCTCCTCTAACAAAGGAGAATACCTGACAACAGATTGACAGAATTAAAGATAGTGAGGTCATAGGTCATGGCCGCCAGGACCAGCAAGCCGCCATAGTACAATGTTTAGGCCCCATTCACCCTTGTGAATGGAGTTAGCTTATCACTGGGCGGGGTCAGTAAGCTCCTGTAGCTTATCACTGGGCAGGGTCAGTAAGCTCCTGTAGCTTATCACTGGGCGATAAGCTCCTGTAGCTTACTGGCCCCGCCCAGCGATAAGCTACAGGATCTTACTGGCCCCGCCCAGCGATAAGCTACAGGATCTTACTGGCCCCGCCCAGCGATAAGCTACAGGATCTTACTGGCCCCGCCCAGCGATAAGCTACAGGATCTTACTGGCCCCGCCCAGCGATAAGCTACAGGATCTTACTGGCCCCGCCCAGCGATAAGCTACAGGATCTTACTGGCCCCGCCCAGCGATAAGCTACAGGATCTTACTGGCCCCGCCCAGCGATAAGCTACAGGATCTTACTGGCCCCGCCCAGCGATAAGCTACAGGATCTTACTGGCCCCGCCCAGCGATAAGCTACAGGATCTTACTGGCCCCGCCCAGCGATAAGCTACAGGATCTTACTGGCCCCGCCCAGTAATAAGCTACAGGAGCTTATCACTGGGCGGGGCCAGTAAGCTCCTGTAGCTTATCACTGGGCGGGGCCTTAAGCTCCTGTAGCTTATTACTGGGCGGGGCCTTAAGCTCCTGCAGCTTATTACTGAGCGGTGCCAGTAAGCTCCTGTAAACATTACAGCACCCGCCTTCAGCGTTATAGAAAGAACACACCCATGACATCCATCCCTGCAGACTTTAGCTGTGCAATCTGCTGATCATTCTATTAGTGTTATCAGGCAAATGATCAGCAGATCGCACAGCTAAAGTCTGCAGCACCCAAGCTGGGGTGCACATCTAAAGGCATGCCGGGGATGGATTAGGGAACAGCAGAAGTGTCCAATGCCAGCGCTAAAGCTCACACCCACAGCTGATGAAGAGGGAAAATGATGGCAGAGAAAGCCATCGTTCAGACAGGAAATGAAGGCGGGCTCAAGATAGCTGCTGCAGCTTCACAGGCTCATATTATGGAGATGCAGCTTTACAGGGAACTAACAATTATTGTCATAATCAATTAGTTGGCCGTTGGGGTGCATTGAATTGCATGGCACCACAGCGCACCTCCTGTGCCAGAATTGGTCCGGAAGAAAACTTCTTCCCACCTTTTTTTTAGAATTGGGGTGGCGGCTTTTTTTTTTAACGTAACTTTTGGGGAAATAGCAGAAGTCTAAACAGACCCGATATTTCCCTTTTGTAGTAAAGAGATTCTTTTTTCTCCCAAACCTGAGCCGCCGCCCCCCCCAGATCCCAGCCACATTAAAACGTCGGACCCAGTTCCCCTTTGACATCGTAGTGTTCCCAGCACCAACAATTTCCACATTAGCCTGCCCACCACCACCAGCAACTCTGGACTCCCAATTCATCCAGACTTCGCCGCTGACAACGCGCTAGTACCCACACCCTGGTAAGTCTCATTCCATTATTCCCTTATTATTATTTTCTCTTGCTCAGTCACTACTTGGTAGTGCGCTTCTGTATTTTTTATTGGGCTCTCAGTACAGAGACTTCCTGTTCATTCATAAAGTAAAGAGATAGTAAACAGATACGGTGTCCCCCCAATCGTGAATGAACAGGACGTGATGTAGAGCACTTCCTGTTCATTCATAGTTGGGGACACAGTGTGGGAATACTCTGTTCTCAGTTATATACAGCCATGGTTGTGGTCGGTACTGGTCAGTGGTCACCTTGATGTCTGAATGTTACAGGTAATGATCGGTAAATATTTCACAGATCGGTCATCCCCACTCGGCTTCCTGACAGCTTTCTCCTCCCTGCTGGGCTCTGGAAGGTGGATCAGTTCTGTGTCCCCTGCAATCTCCGCTGCCTCTGCCCATACAGGTGGGGGGAGAGCAGCTGGGATCAGAGGGGACACAGACCGCAGCGGGGAGGAGAGAGCTGCAGAGCCGATGTGAGGGGGGAGGTTTGGTGGAGCTCCTCTCACCGCTGGGCACTGGCTGTAGGGGGTCTGTATCCCCTCCTATCCCCGCTGGGAGCAATGGGATCAGAGGGGACACAGACCGCAGCATGGAGCGGGGAGGAGAGAGCTGCAGAGCCGATGTGGCCTTGGGGAGGTTTGGTGGAGCTCCTCCCACTGCTGTGCACCAGCTGCAGGGCCCTGTGTCCCCTTCTATCCCCCTGGGAGCAGCAGGGGTCAGAGGGGACACAGAGCCAATGAGACACCAGCTCCCAGCGCAGAGGAGAACACTAGGGGACCCTGACCACCTAATCAATAATAAGAATCATCGGCAGTGATTCTCATTATTGATTACTATCAATTAGTTGGTTTCAGCCCTGAAATTCAAAAAGGGGTACGGTCAGGGTCCAGCTTTAAGCCCTGACGAAGGGGGTGTTCTGAACCCCGAGGTTGGCTTGTTGTGTGCAGTAAAGACTTCCTGGACTCACATCAGACCCACGGCCCTCTCCTTTCTACACCATTTAGAATCTTACAGGGAACCCTGAGACACCCCACTTGGCAGAGAGCGGCCTCTAAAATGTGGATTCCATGCCCTCTCCTCTCTAGCGTTCTACTGACATTAAGATTTAGGACCCTGAGTCACCCCAGCGGCTGAGAAATAAGAGACGCAGAGCCGTACCATCACATATTTTTTTTTATAGAACTGCTTATACCAGCAGAACACACAAGATCCACAGTCAGAAATACACAAAGACCTCGCTGCCATCTTCCCCACCGTTCATAGAAGTAACGGACACATACACTGGGTGGGGGGATCCAGGCGGCCAGCAGGGGGCGCCACTATTATATAGCAGTAAACGTCTTGCGACCCCCTTTGGCTCCGATTGTTCTCCAAGCATGGCTTATAGTCCACTCGGGAGGGGGGGGAACGACGGTGCCGCGTTCATTAAGTGCATGATCACTGGTGGAGGGGTGCCAGGGACGGATCGGGAGGGGGCCCACAGTCTGTATAGCAGAAGATTTAAAAAAAAATATTCACATGAAGGAGAGCTGAGCTCTAGGCGGGACCTTTCGCCGCTAACACCCGGCAGCGTTACCGGTTGGGTTGCAGGTTTAGAGTGAGGTAGAATGCAAACCGGCTGCCGGTGGAGTCTCCGGGATTGGGGGGGCAGCTGTAGAGGCCAAGAGTGCTATCATTCTGATTAAACAATAGGTAAAAAAGCTTCCAGAATATTCCACAGTACGTACACAGACTTCAATACCTGCAAGCTTAGTGCTTTGTTATCGGCCATTTTAGGCTACAGGAGGCTGACGATAGTTTTCCTCTAAAATATCTGATGGGAAGTCACGCGCGCGCCTAAAAATATCTTCCCCCAGTCCTTTAAAGCTCTTTTTGGGTGCGCTCCAAGTTTTTTTTTTTCACCCAAACAATGATAAGGTTTATTAACATCTTATTCATATTGCTTGAAATCATCTCAATAAGATGGTGAGACATCAAAAATGTACCCCACTCCAGACCCCGGGATCATTGAGGTGTATTAGGGTCCTTGGCGAGCCTCAGGAAACTACATATCCCATGATGCACTGAGACAGTAACAGTAAAAAGCAGTAAAAAGATGGCACTGGGGCAGGGCTTTCAGATTACAGGGGGGTGAATGGACCCAGTCAGAGATAATTGCAGATGGGCATAAGATGGCACTGGGGCAGTGACAATGCTTTCAGATTACATGGGGTGAATGGAGCAGGGCAGAGATAATCGCAGGCGGGCATAAGGTAATAAGACGGCACTGGGGCAGTGCTTCCAGATTACATGGGGTGTCAATGGACATGGCCATAGATAATCCCAGGCAGGTATAACTTAATAGACACGGCCACAGTAATGTTGGCATTGATACAATCACATCAACTGATTAAACTGCGAGGGGGTAGAGAGGGGACCCATTTACCCGTTGCACATAGGGCTTACATTTCCAGTGCCTTGGACAGAAAATTAGACAGGAAGGATCTGAATACTAACGTTCTTGATGCATAAAACAAGAATGCTAATCATTAAATGGAGTTCATGCCAACAACATACCCACAAGCATTCCAAATAATGATTTTACCCGGAGATGAGCTTTAAAGGATTTCAGGAAGTCAGGCGTGTGCTTGAAAACATCTTCCCCAACCATTAAAAGGAGAACTATGAGATGAGTGCTTTTCACTCACCTCATAGTTCTAGCCGACCTGTGACCATGAGACTGTCACAGGTCGGCTCAGTAGATTGGGAGGTGAGGGAACACATACCGGCGTTCGCTCACCTCTCGATCCTGTCACGGCTCTCTGCCGTGACAGGGGAGGGGCTGGATTCCCCTCTCCGATCTGCCAGCGCTGACTGGCGGAATGGACGGGGGAGGGGGCGGGTACAGCTGACTCTGCCTCTAGATAGGCAGAGCCAGCTGTCAGTCACGCAGCTGGGCGGATCCCGTCGTCTAAGTCGGGATCCGCTCGAGCTGCAGCGTCTCAGTATACCGCGAGCTGTAGCTTGCGGTATACTGAGCTTAGGGTAACGAGAGGACGCTAGTTTGTGTCCTCCCGTTACCCTAAGGAGAACTATGGGGAAAAACACTGACCCCATAGTTCTCCTTTAAGCCTTTTATCTTCAGTACTGATTAAATGGAAGGCCTACGTAAGTGTACATACTAATCCATGGATGTCATTAAAATCTCTTACATAAACCAAGAAAACTATGAGACTGATGCGGAGTGGTCCTTAAAACATGTCCATGCATTTTACTCTCTGGAGGGGGGCTCCATGGCCGGACCAGGAGGGGGGCTCCACGGACGGACCAGGAGGGGGGCTCCACGGCCGGACCAGGAGGGGAACTATTATCAACCCGGGTAACCCAGCATGTCCGGATCAACGCAGCGCCAAAAAGTGACTCGAGGGGGCCACATGCGATCCACTGCGTGCAAAAATATAACACAGCACGGTGAGGATCAACATGAGATTATTCAGACAAGATTATTGAAACCTGTAAATGCTGACACTGATAAAAGTGCAAAAAAATTTAACTACTCAGCTGTGAAATGACCTGAGACCACACACACCATACAACCTGCTCATACCATCTCCTCAGATCTACCAACTACGGTGAACGGTCAACAAAACAGACAGCTGAACGACATTGGCCTTTTCATAAAACTTTATTGTTCAACAAAGCATGCCGGAGCCCCCCTTTGGGGCAGGGCTCTGGTGTGCTTTGGCGGGAACAATAACGTTTTATCAAAAAGCCGCCAACGTCGTTCGAGCGAGGCTGTGCTTTGTTGTTGAGTCTTCACGAGGAGCGTGGGTGGACAAGCTCCATTCACCATCTGTGTAGTGGAGGGACCTTCCCTGGTGCATACAACCTGAAGAGTTTGCTTAAGCTTTACAGTTTTGGTCAATCTAAAAGGAGATTGAAAAGCGTAGGGTGCTGGATGGATGATGTAAAAGCATCGGAAGAGACCATGGCAGACTCCAGGAGGGGTGGGCACCAGCCGAGCAAAAGGGTCTCCTGCTGCCCAATGAACACCTATTTTGCTATGGGTTCAGATTTGTTTGAAAGCTGAATAAATCACAGGAAAACCATTCGGCAAGATTCATTTCTTTTTCTGGATCACTCGGCATGCCCAACATGTAACAGACTCAGCAGCCCTGACAACACACCTAAAGATTGGCAGGAATATACCACCACATACTGATGTGGACCTCATACACATAAAAATAACAATAAACAAAGCACTTTTTCTTGACCTGTACAAAAAAACCTTTAAAAAGCATTGGAAGAGACCACGGCAGACTCCAGTAGAGACCATGGTGGATTCTGGGAAGGGTGGCACCAGCTGTGATGGATGAACCCTTATAAAGCATTGGAGGAGACCATGGTAGACTCTGGGTGAAGGGGCCACCAGCTGTGATGGATGAAACCTTATAAACCATTGGAGAAGACCATGGCAGACTCCAGTAGAGACCATGGTAGAAGGTGGCACCAGCTGTGATGGATGAAACCTTATAAAGCATTGGAGGAGACCACGGCAGACTCTGGGAAGGGTGGCACCTGCCGTGATGGATGAAACCTTATAAAGCATTGGAGAAGACCATGGCAGACTCAAGTAGAGACCATGGTAGACTCTGGGAGAAGGTGGCACCAGCTGTGATGAATGAAATCTTATAAAGCATTGGAGAAGACCATGGTAGACTCTGGGAAGGGTGGCACCAGCTGTGATGGATGAAACCTTATAAAGAATTGGAGACCACGGCAGACTCTGGGAAGGGTGGCACCTGCCGTGATGGATGAAACCTTATAAAGCATTGGAGAAGACCATGGCAGACTCAAGTAGAGACCATGGTAGACTCTGGGAGAAGGTGGCACCAGCTGTGATGAATGAAATCTTATAAAGCATTGGAGAAGACCATGGTAGACTCTAGGCGAAGGTGGCACCAGCTGTGATGGATGCAGTAAACACATTGGAAGAGCCCATGGCAGACTCCATTAGAGACCATGGTAGACTCTGGGAAGGGTGGCACCTGCCGTGATGGATGAAACCTTATAAAGCATTGGAGAAGACCATGGTAGACTCTGGGAAGGGTGGCACCTGCCGTGATGGATGAAACCTTATAAAGCATTGGAGAAGACAATGGTAGACTCTGGGCGAAGGTGGCACCAGCTGTGATGAATGCAGTAAACACATTGGAAGAGCCCATGGCAGACTCTGGGAGGGGTGGGCACCAGCGGTGACGGATGCAGGTTTTTATATTGACCCCCCTCCCTGTCTAAGTGGTGGACACAGACTCTTAGTGACACAAAACGACTTTATGTTCCTCCCAGACCGGCTTAAAAGGTGAGGAACGTCCGAGCCACGTCCCTTCCCACTGTCATTAAAGCTCTGAATAGCTAGATCGTGGGCCCATGACATCCCTTCACCCGTCATTGGCGGCCACCAGCTGCCCCATGGGCTCGCGGATGTACACCGACTGAATGTCCTTGGTCTTCAGGCAGTAATCGCATGCCCACACAGCGGAGGCCTCTCGCGTCAGCAGACTGTAGGCACTTTCGGTCATCCCCGTGCACTCACGGTGGAACCACTTCTGACAAGAGGCTTCGCACAATATGGCGTCCTGGTCATCGTTGACCTCGTTGCGGCATGCTCCGCAAGGATAGACAAGTCCTGGAGGGGGCTGGTGCCCAGAGTTCCCGCTCGGTTTGCTGGGTGGGGGGATGTTGTTGACTTCCGGCGTGCTGCTGTTCCCACGCGGGGCACTGTTAGGGGTGAAGGCTCGCTGGTTGCCATTGACAGCCGACGGCGAGCCGACGTGCTGCTCTTGATTGAAGGTGTTGCTGGGAGGGTTTAAGTTCTTACCGTGGTCCTCTACCCCTGGAGGGAAGTTTTGATCAGCCCCGGAAAACGGGCTGGCATTGGGAGGAAGGCTTGGCCTCTGAATTGATGGCTGTCCGAAGGGGTGACCAGGTGAGCCGAACCTCTGAGAGAAAGGTGGACCACCGGGAGAGTTTAATACAGGACCTGGCCCAATTTCCCCACGGGGAGGCTGACCCATGGTGGGGGACATCATAGGGCCAAAACCCCCAACTGGCCCCTGCATCATCTGCCCACCCTGGGGGCTGAAGCCCTGTCCCATGCCTTGCTGAAACGGCTGGTTGGAGAAGTTCATGTTTCCAGGCTGGACATAGTTGGGGTTCTGAGGCATGCCAAACCCGGGGCCCATTTGGTTGGGTGGGTAGGGCGGATGTTGGCGTCTTATTTGCTGTGGCCCTCCAGGATATCCTGGGGGTACCTGGTGCGGCATTCCTCCTTGCATGCGGTAGCTGCCGAAGGGGCCGGGGTTATTCATGAACGGAGAGGCAGCGGCGCTGACTTTCGGAGCGCCGAAGTCATCATCAAAGGGATTTGAAGCCACCAGGTGGTCCACCATCGGGGTTGGAGGCGGGGCGAACTCCGAGAGGTGAGAGTAGGACGGCCCCTGAAACAAACAGGAAAG
This sequence comes from Nanorana parkeri, assembly GCF_000935625.1. Lineage (NCBI taxonomy): Eukaryota > Metazoa > Chordata > Amphibia > Anura > Dicroglossidae > Nanorana > Nanorana parkeri. The sequence goes on from NW_017307215.1 coordinate 611,299, forward strand.
AATCAGCCACATGTTACATAAAAACACAGATGGAATGAAATCTTCCAACACAGCAGATCAACACCACGGCACACAATTACACCAAACACGCTACGTTACAGACACACGGATGACACCAATGAGGATTTCGGTGATACAGCGCCATCTACAGACAGATCTGGAAAACATCTGCCCGGCTTGACATGAACCAGATGAAAGTCATCAAACTGAGACAAGAAGATACCAAAATTTGGCCCCAAGTTCCCTGGAAGGCGGCTTACTTTGTTCTCAGGTTCTCCTGAAATTGAACATCCCCCTCCACCCACCTTACGTGTTCCTCTATCACAGTGGGGAGACCAAACGTAGTCAATTCAAAGCTTACACAAGATTAACGTCTTCATGTGACAGGCCAGCCATTTGGCTGCTCAAAGCACTGCATCCTGAGTGGAGGGTCCATGGAAGGGCCACTCTGAGCACTGCATCCTGAGGGGAGGGTCCATGGAAGGGCCACTCTGAGCACTGCATCCTGAGCAGAGGGTCCATGGAAGGGCCACTCTGAGCACTGACTGCATCCTGAGCAGAGGGTCCATGGAAGGGCCACTCTGAGCACTGCATCCTGAGCAGAGGGTCCATGGAAGGGCCACTCTGAGCACTGCATCCTGAGCAGAGGGTCCATGGAAGGGCCACTCTGAGCACTGCATCCTGAGCAGAGGGTCCATGGAAGGGCCACTCTGAGCACTGCATCCTGAGCAGAGGGTCCATGGAAGGGCCACTCTGAGCACTGCATCCTGAGCAGAGGGTCCATGGAAGGGCCACTCTGAGCACTGCATCCTGAGCAGAGGGTCCATGGAAGGGCCACTGAGCACTGCACCCTGAGCAGAGGTCCCATGCAAGGGCCACTGAGCACTGCACCCTGAGCAGAGGTCCCATGCAAGGGCCACTGAGCACTGCACCCTGAGCAGAGGTCCCATAGAAGGGCCACTCTAAGAGCACTGCACCCTGAGCAGAGGTCCCATAGAAGGGCAACTGAGCACTGCACCCTGAGCAGAGGTCCCATGCAAGGGCCACTGAGCACTGCACCCTGAGCAGAGGTCCCATAGAAGGGCCACTCTAAGAGCACTGCACCCTGCAATTACCAGCTGTCATGCTGCACAGCGGCGGGGGAGAGAGGAGCTGACCGGAGAAGATACGTCTTAGAAACGTTGTTGACATATTTTAGGACGTACCTCTTACGTTCAAAATCCTCAAGTGGTTAAAAATGAACCCTTGTGGGGCTACCCCCGTATCGCAAGGATT
>NW_017307215.1:612590-629609 GCF_000935625.1 Nanorana parkeri
ACAAGTGAATGGATGTGATAATTTCACAGGGCTCAGACTGCCGGAGCCAGGCTGCGAGGACCGATCTGGCAGCCAGGCGGGTCCAGGGATCAGGTAAGTACCCTTTTTCTTTATTTTAGGCCCTAGACCAAAACGAGCACTTAACCCTTTCAGTGCGGCTGTAGCCTCACCGCAAGGTTTCTTTTTTATTCTGCCCAGAGTTGTTGTTTAATGTGGGCTCAATCCACTCCGCTGGACAGCGTGGAAGGGGGGTATAAGTGGGTAGGGGGGGCTCTTATAGGAAAACCTTCACTTTGATTTGAATGCCAGGTATAGAGCGTGTTGCATTCATATACTGATCCAGCTCAGCCCAATGTAAGTATGCTTATGACATACCTGGCCTGCTCATGGGCATCCTATAAAGCACTGTAGTAGCCAGAGCCAGGTCCCGATACTAGGCCAAGCGACTTCCCCTCTGCTGTGAAAACACGCAGGTCACTCGCTCAGCACAGCGGCCGTTCTGCACATGACTAGTATTTTTTTTATCAATGAATACAAGGAATTCCGATTGATGAGGGGCAGTGACATCACAATCCGCCCCTCGTCCAATCAGACAACGCCTTGCATTCATTGATAAAAAATACCAGGCGTTCTCAGAATGGCTGCTGTGCTGAGCGAGTGACCCCCTTTGGGGGGGAAGTTGCTCAGCTCAGGAAGATTGGTGTCAGCACTGTAGTAGCTCCGGCACAGTGCTGTAAGCTACACGCTGAACTAGGAATGATGACCCTTTAAAAGTGAACCTGTCACAAAACATATTAGGTCCTGATGGTGGCTGCTGTTCTGTAGCTCTTGTTCTGTAGCTTCTGTAGCCCCCCCGAAGCTTTTCTGCCCCAAAGCTAGTGTGTGGCCCAGGAGTGAGAGGAAATGCAGCTTCCATAAGTGACTTCACACACAGGTGACAGATAAAAACACAGAACGGAGAGAGCTCTACTCCTGGAGGGGTGATGTCAGGTCACCGAGGGGCCGGTAAAGACATGGATGGACTGAGCCTACAGACACATGACGTACAGGAGGGGGTCCCAACCTTCTGAAACTGCCCATTCACCGGTCCCTTTACTTTGCGCTGTGACTCTTCCCAACCCCCCGTCCTCCATACCTGAGTGTTTGACTTGCGACGTTTCTTCTCTGGGCTCTTCATTTGCATACCTGGAAGAGAAGGTGGGAAGTCAGGTCACCATGGAAGGAACAAGAAAAGTGTACCATGAACACGCAACCACCAAAACCTAAATATATGGTGACTGAAGGTGCAAGAAACCGGCAAAGCTCACCTACATCAGTCTCTGAATCTACTAAAAAACCCCCTCTCCTCCCCTATTCCTCCTGACCTCTCACCAACTCTTCTCCCCCTATTCCTCCTGACCTCGCGCCAACTCTCCTCCCCTATTCCTCCTCATTATGCACCGTGATCACAAGCCCCCACTTGGTCTTATACATATCCTTGCACACTCCCCTTCCCCAATCCAACCCCACATTATCCCTATGTGCTCTTCTCCTAAGCCCCAATACATCCAAACACTCCTCCATCACCCCCCTCCAACCATATTACCACCTTACTATTACTACCATACACTCCCCTTAGCCTAACTCAAATACTCCCTCACTTCCCCACTACTACTCTTCCCTCCTCATACACCCCCAAACACCCACTCCAATCAATTGCACCCCATGTCATACTCTGCTACATAGACCAGAACCCACATTCCCCCACCCCTTAGATTCTCTCATACTCCACCCCAGGTCGGCGGCCATCAGAGGGAAGAAGATAAATTAATGTCCAGGCATCTCCCCGGCCTCACCGCACAAAAACCGGAAACTGCCGCTAGAGCACCGGAAACCGGCCGGACTGTACCACCCCGCCGGGAGGGGGATCAACGCCGCAGTGACCAGGAGCCCCCTAGAGGTTTTAGACACCGTCTTCGTCCTGACAGCAACGATCATACTATTATTCTACAGATTTGAAACCGTCCCGCACATCTCCGCCGCCTGATATCGTTTGCCCCCTTTCGCAAACAATGGTACCACCCTTCCCGCGTTTAAGGGAAGGGCACTTCGGACGAGTCCACTGTAAACACGGGGACGGAACGCTGGCGCGCAAACGCAGATCTTCTGTTCAATAATCACTTCCTAACACCAAATGTCCTCATACCGGACTGCAATAACACCGCTATGATCCGCCACCCGGCCTATCATTTCAAAACTACTTAACACACTAGCCCCTTTTATAGAATGGTATCGCCAGTTATGTGGGCACAGCAAGGGGTCTGTGGACGAGACCTCTGTGAAGGTGGGGGTGTGTGAGAGGGGGAATCACTCAGTGTCATGGCGTGTACATTTTATCTCCCCTCATTCAGAATCCCCATGGTTTATCTCCATACATTACACAGTCATCAGGAAAGTAGAGAATGTAGAAGTCACATTTCCCCCACAGCCATGTCTGTCCCTCGCAGAGGGGTCTGGGAACTGGAAGTAATTTAGGCAATAATTACCCTCATGGCTGATCTGGTTTAAATGTACTGAACACCCTCTCTCCATCTCCCCTCCTTACATGGCACCTTCCATCACTGTGGGACTACAATTCCCAGGATGCTCTGTGTTGTCAGCTCAGCCTCTGGCTATTCCTTGATCTCCAGATACAAAGACTGTGGTGTCCATGGATAGTGCTGATAAGGCCGGATTCTGGAATACGAGATAACAAAATTATGTGAATTGTATTGTGGTGAAAATATGAGACCCCAGGGTAACCGCAGTACAGTAATATAGGACCCTGGGGTGACCTCCCTACAACGTTATGGAACTCCGGGGTGTGACCTCACTATGATGACACAGGACCCCAGGATGAGCTCAGGGCGATGACACTGGAGCCCCAGGGTGACCTCAGAATAACATGGGACTCCAGGGAGCCCTCAGTACAATGACAGCAAACCCCGGAGTCACCGCACTATATGGAACTCCGGGGTGACCTCACTATGATGGAACTGCACCCCAGTATGACCTCAGTACAAGGACAAAGGACCCCAGGGTGAGCTCAGGGCAATGACGCTGGACCTCCAGGGAGACCTCAGTACAATGACAACAAACCCCGGAGTCACCGCACTACGATGGTACGGAACTCCAGAGTGACATCACTATGATGACACCTAACCCCAGTATGGCCTCAGTACAAGGATACAGGACCCCAGGATGAGCTCAGGGCAATAACATGGGATTCCAGGGAGACCTCAGTACAATGACAGCAAACCCCGGAGTCACCTCACTACAGTGACATGGGATCCTAGAATTACATAGGTGTAGCAGCATGGGACCCCACATGACCTCAGTGCAATGAAATGGGATCCCTGGCTAACCCCACTACAATAATACAAGATCCAAGGATGACACGGAACCCCAGGATAGCATCACTGTGATCACACCGGACCCCAGGTGACCTCACAACAATTACACGAGATGCCAGAGTGACGTCACAACAATGATATGGGAGTCCCGGTTGACCTCAGTACAATAACACAGGACGCCGGGTTGACCTTAGAGCCATGACAGGGACGGTGAGATGACCTCAGTACAATGACAGTGAACACTCTGGGTCACCTTGCTACAATGACATGGGATTCCAGGGTGTCCTCGGTATGAGGGCATGGACCCCCAGAATGACCTCAGTGCAGTGACATGAGACTGCAGGGTGACCTCACTACAATGACATATGACCCGAGTGACCTCAGTATTGGGACATGCGACTTCAAGGTAACTTAAATACGACATTAAACCTGGGGGTCACCTAGCTACTTTGATGTGGCATTCTGGGCTAATCTCAGTATGAGGACAAGGGACACTGGAATGACCTTAATGCAGTGACATGGGAGCCTGGAGTGACCTCAGTATGGTGACACGGAACTCTGGAGTGACTTCATTATAATGACATGCCAACTTTTTCAATCATCGATTAATCGGCTTCCAATTAGTTGGCCCTGTTCACAGCTCCACACACGCTGCGCGCCGCACCTCCTCCCCACCTCATGCTCGCCGCTGCCAGACCCGCCCGCCCGCATCCACACGCCGCACCTCCTCCCCACCTCACCACCCGTCCACATCCACGATCGTCACAGGGACGCGGGGAGAAGAAGTAAGGAGGAGCAGGTGTGGGGGGATGACAGCCACCGATAGACAGGCCCGATCTCAGAAACAAGTTGCTGGAAGACTGCTCAGGTAAGCCAGCACTTCCCACACATGGTGCTCTATAATGTATTGCTGGGATTTGTAGTATTCCTCTATAGCTGATGGTACATTGTGCTGTATATTATACCATCAGCTATAGAGGAATTCTACAAATCCCAGCAATACATTGTACACTGTATGTATAATGTACTATTGCTGGGATTTGGAGTCCTCTATAGCCGGTGCCATTCTGCATTCATTGCTGTATAATTTTACACTTTTCATTTCACTATATTGCACACCACACTTTTTAATTTCTTTTTTACTTCCACCGCTCCAAGCTTGCTCCTGTGATGGACGGCAATCTCAATACAAACTAGTAGTCCATCACTGGAGCCTTTTTTTAAAATGTATTTTATTTTTATCCGATTAATCAAACGTAATAATCGGCTAACTAATCGATTTTTGAAAATAATCGTTAGCTGCAGCTCTACTCTCCATACCTCTGAAGAGAGAGCGTGCAAAGTGTAGGAGCCTACCAAGAGGCACTGTGAAAAGCCGGCTGAATCTGGCCTCAAGGCATTTTTCTAAAACTCTGATTGAAGGTGAACTGAGAGGTTCCTGCCCAGCACTGGCAGCTCCTCGCCCGATTCTACTTGTCATCCGGCGCTGTAGACACCACAGCCTGCTCCTCTCGCGGAGTGGTGACACGCCATTGCCAGAGGGAAGGTGAATGACGCACGGGCCGATTCAGGACGAAACGTCAGACCCAGAAAAACACGACCACAGACACGTGTAAAGAAATACTAACTTTAATAATGAGCGCTTGTAACTTTCCTTTGGTATAATCAAGGCAAAAATTTGTCTTTAAAATAATATGAAATAAACAAAATTCATGTACAGGAAGTGGCGCAGCAATACGTGAAATAGATGATATGTTGCTGCAGGTGGCGAGACTTTGGTATCAGAATATAAAGTGTGCATGCAATAAGGTGGGGGGGATGAGGGGGTCTATGTACATGTGTATAGGGGGAATGGGGGGGTGTGGGGGGGCAAACATCATGTGTGCCCCGCCTTGAGCCAAGCCAGCGACACAGCAAAAGCTGTTCTCCCATTGGTCTGTACCCCAGGAACATGGCTGTGGGGTCACATGACCAATCTACCTTCTTTCCATCCTGCTGCCACGGATGTGGGCAGAACTCCGGGTTAAGGAGTGGCGGCTTTCCCCATGGAGGAGCCATGACCACCGTGCTGGCTGCAGGTGTCCACTGACCACAGACATCTCCACCACTAATGTCTATGAATATCTTCAGCTCTAAGGTCACCTCATTCTTGGAGATCTGGGGGTACAATCTTCCATCTGTATCCCGCTCTACTCTCTGAATCCATTGATGCGGTCGATCCTCCACTTCTCTGGCCTTGGCCAACCCATCCCAGTCCGAGATCCCTTTCCCATTACTGAGCTGCCTTCTGCTCCATCCTGAGTCATCTGACCAATTTACTAAGGCGGCCCCAGATCTTCCTGAACTTCTCCATCCAGCGCGGAGCACAAATTGGGCCACCGATGTGCTTATTCACTATGGAAAGCAGCAATGTACAGGGGACACTCAGGGGAACCAATCAGAATGCCCCTTACTGCAGCCATATTAACGCCGTGCTAATCGGAAGGCAGACGGGTAGTCGCTGCCGACTGCAGGACCGTCGCAGAGACCACGCCAGTATGAACTGGGAAAACCTGTGCTCGTTGGTGAACTGGAGAGACTTCCAGGATTTAACACATCAGACAGGAAAAGTTTCTATTGATAAATGCATAAATCTTCCAATTCAAGCAAAAGATGAAGGAGACACTCCGCCTCTCCTGAGGACACTAAGCGTAACCAGTGAGGTGGGAGGGCTTATAGCCTCTTGGGGGCGTGCCATCAGTCTCTATGTGCCTTTTGTCTATTTCTCCCGTAGGTGACCATATGACCCTACGTCTCTTGCCATCAAGCTGTATCCCTCAAAGCAGGGGTAGCCAACCTCAACCCACCAGCTGTGGTGAAACTGCAATTCCCATCATGTCTCTGCCCCTGGGAGTCATGCTTGTGGCTCTCAGTCTTGCAATGCCTCATGGGACTTGTAGTGCTGGGGTTGCCTACCCGTCCCTCAAAGGATCATAGCTAAATTCTGATTGGCTACGATGGGTTGCAGTTCTGAACACTTCATCGCCGCCCTCATTCCTAACGTTGCGCTGTGCCTGGAGCATGAGCCGCTTATCCTCAAACGCCGACGGAGGATCTATGAAACTCTACAATCCAAGGATCCAATGAAACAGAGACGGAGCAAACCCTGCTCTGCATCAATGAAGCCGAAATGGGGTACCACCACGGCTGAAGTTGGGTCGCTCTCCTAAGAAGCGGGTGCAAGACGCCAGCACGAGCCCACACACAAAGGAGGAGGAAGCTATCCGCACTCAAAAAGATTCAAGTGCTGACAATCTTTATTGATCCCGACATAGCGAACCAAGCAGGGTCAAAGAAGAAAGCTGCCTGGGACGCATTTCACCCACTAGGGGGGCGTAATCTACAATGGTGGTGAAACACGTCCCAGACTGGGAGTCTCTGTTCGCCATTTCTGGATTAATAAAGATTGTCAGCAGTTGAATCCTCTGGATTGCAGCCGCTTCCCGAATATTTAAAAGCTCATCACATCCGCCACGCTGGAGTATGGCGTTCATTGTCCTTATGCAGAGCACGCTGGAAGATTTGTAGTAAGAGTGTGATTATTATGGGAAGGGCAATACCTCCCTCACCCTGCGTCACAAGCTGCAGAGCTTGCACCCCGTCTTTTGGTCTTATTCCAGTTAAGGAGCGCCCCCATTCCTGATCAATAGCTGGAAACAATAATGGAGCAAAGTAATACAGATCCCCGACATGGCTCTCTGATGACCTGTATAAAGTCAAATGAGACAGCCAAACGTTCCAAAAACCTTCAATGACTACATAGAACAGCCAACATGTTTTGGGGGGGGGCGCAAAGACCTCCTTCTTCAAGACTACAAATCAGATACGAACATATATAAATGTGTACATTGGTGGGGATACACTCCAGCGTTAAATGTTTTGTAGTCCTAAAGGAGGGGGAGGTCTTTGAGCCCCAAACGCTTTGGCTGCTCAATGTTGTTGTTTGTGAACCAACACTAGTATTAAAATGATTAGACTTTATACCCATAAATCTTCAAATCTGGGACCCCTGATTGAAGGGCACCCCGAGCAGCCTCACAAGAGCGATTGTGCCTTATCAGAATCTGATCTATCTTCCAATAAATGAAATCCAGCTCCACGTTTGTACTTGTAACCGTTCTCTGCCGAATCTAAAATGCGTTGTCGCTCCAGTCACAGGGAAGGACGAGACGGGACGGATCTGGCGAACGCAAAGTCATGTTTCATTAACTCTCTTCTCTTTCAAGCAAAAAGGAGTCACGGAACGCCTCTATACGGAAAGACGGGGCTCAGGTTCCAGGACAGCGATGACACACAGACAGCAATGGGTTTGCTTAGTCCTTTAGATCGAAGAGCAGGACGGAGGCGTGGAGGGCGGGACCTATAGATGAGATGCTCTGTACGTATAAATGGCATCCGGGGCGACGGTGGGGAAAAGAAATTCCAGCATGCAGCAGCTCCGGCTACAATCATTATTGCCGTTCGGTCAAGAACCAATCTTCGCTGAAATCCCACACAGAGGGCGTATAAGTCTATAATGTGTGGCTGAGAAGGGGTTAACATTGAGGTCGCCCCTCTTCATAATTGGGATGCATTGTACAAAATCAAAGAAAAAAACCAAAATATTCTAGAAGGCACAAATCAGTATCGCAGCGCGGCCGCCACAGATCGTCGTGTGCTATGAGAAGCGGAGCCTGTCTTGTGCTGAGGGGGTAAGGGGGGCGGCCATCCGCTTGTCCGCCATCTTGATGGGTACAGTCCGCTCCCTTAAGTGCGATTAAGGGGTTATTCCGGGTCTCGCTGTCCCCACTTGTGCATTAGGACCCCTAAAGATTCCCTGAAAGTGACAAAAGGGAGCCACCCGCCATGGCGACGGGCTCGCAGCAAGATACAGGATTAGGATGGCCGACACCCGTGATTGGAGAGTCAGAAGGAGAAAGAACGCGGCTGTCCGTGGCCGACGGGGCCTCATTGTCTCCGCTCCACGGGTTGTTGAAGACACAGCTCGCTCCCGGCCGAGATAATCGGTAAGTGATTGTCCATGTGGTAGCTGATGAGGTGACTCACGCTCTCGAAGCGGTGGTCCTTAGTCCGAACCTGGCAGGAAGAGACACTGGCTTAGTGGGATTTCCACCATTACTACCAAAACAAAAATGGCTCCTCTAATAAGGAACGCGGTTGTGACACAAAACAGAGGACGAAACTCACCACTCCTTCTGGATCCACCAGCAGAAGGTGCTTAGGCTGGCCATTCTGGAGGCCGGTCAGGACGTACTGCCCCGGGGTGGTGGTACTCTCTCGAACTAGGAAGTCTCCGTTGACTCTTAGAAGCCTCTCGGCCTCCTTCCGGGTCATCTTCCCTTGATACCACGGCTCCCGCTTCAACTGCTCCTCCATGCTGACGATGGCCTGGCCCGGAGGAAGGGCTTCCTCAAATGGCTCTGTGGACAGAAGGATGTTTAGTAAACCCATTACAAAACTGTGGTGGCATCACAGTACTGCTGCAAAGTACAACAGTAAGGACCACCCACTGCCGATCCCAGACAGGAAGAGGAGGGACTATGCTGACCACACTTCGGGGTAAAACCTGGAGATGGGCATGAAACCTCTTATTGTATTCAATTTTTTAATCAGTATACAGTACCCGGTTAATCCAACTGAATTATACCACAACCATCCCACGTCGTCAATGAAGAGATCTTGTTAGGACTAGCCCACCTACAACAATGACTGTCCAACAACGACTGTTGTGTGTGGCCACCTTCACGAATCGGAAACCCCAAAAGTGAAGGATAAAAGTGCAGAGTCTGCCCTGAACCGAGCAGAAGAGACTCACTCATGTCAAAGATGTCCCTCTGGCCGTTGGTGGCCCCTCGCTGAGGCTGCCGGGACTTCTCCAGGTTCTGGACGTTGACGTAGGAGGGGTCATCAAAGAGGTCAGGCCTGTTCATGGGCTTGGCACCGGGTACGGGGAAGCGCTCCTTAGCTAAATAGATAAATAGATGGGGAGAGATCACATAAGGACCAGGGATTAGGTGGGACATGGTGACGGAGACAAGAGGAGGGGTCCGATCAAGGATTAGGTGGGATATGGTGACCGGGCCCAGAGGAGAGGACAAATACAGATTAGGGATTAGGTGGCACACGGTGACCGGGCCTAGGGGAGAGATCACGTAAGGACCAGGGATTAGGTGGGAGATGGTGACCGAGACAAGGGGAGGGGTCCCATCAAGGATTAGGTGGGACATGGTAACCAGGACAAGGGAGGGGTCTGATCAAGGATTAGGTGGGACATGGTGACCGAGAGAAGGGGAGGGGTCCGATCAAGGATTAGGTGGGACACGGTGAGCGGGCCCAGAGGAGAGGACAATTACAGATCAGGGTTTAGGTGGGACACGGTGACCGGGCCAAGTGGAGAGATCACATGAGGACAAGGGATTAGGTGGGACACGGTGAGCGGGCCCAGAGGAGAGGACAATTACAGATCAGGGATTAGGGGGGACACGGTGACCGGGCCAAGGGGAGAGATCACATGAGGACAAGGGATTAGGTGGGACATGGTGACCGAGACAAGGGGAGGGGTCCGATCAAGGATTAGATGGGACATGGTGACTGGGCCCAGGGCAAAAGCAAAATACAGATCAGGGATTAGGTGGGACACAATGACTGGGCACAGGGGAGAGGCCCAATTAAGGATTAGGTGGAACATGGTAGAAGGACCCAGGAGAAAGGTCTCATATACAGAAGGAATGAGGTGGGAACCAATGGAGATGGATTCAAAGGGTGATGAGATGTATATTATGTAACCAATCTATAGATTGGACCTGAGTAAGGGTGTAATTAGATAATTGTGCTTGTCCATCCTCATGCACCCTGTACTGGGAAGACTACAGGGACCATCTTGGCCTGTGTCTGATACTTGCAGTGTGTGCTGGGCTTAGTATAGCAGCAACTTGATCTTCCCGTTAACACTATAGGATGGGGGAACATTATCCTATGAGGTAAGCTGTATGGGGCCCCATGATTTCTAAAAGTGGGTCCGGGGATAATCTAAAGACCACATAGAGGGAGGAGACAGGCAATGGCTGGAATAAATCAATGGGCAAAGTTATCAGGAAAGGCAAGACCATCTGTATATGAGGCAGGAAACATGACAGGGGCATTCAGAAAGAGGACACTGTACCTTGTACGGAAGCCTGTGGTTGTAGCTTCCGTGGGTCCTGCTCCGCCCCGGTGATCTGTCCCACTGGCTGTATACAGGAAAGAACAGTTAGATAACCGCCAATTGGACACATTACCCCCCTGCCCCCATCTCAGTGAAGCCTCACCAGTGTGGCACCCATGTGGTTAGGGCTTTGCCTTGGTACTGCAGGAGCCGCTCCCTCGCGTAATCTCATGTCCACCACCCCGCCGATTGGTGGCTCTTTGCCTGGAAAATCGTTGTAATAGGCGTGGTCTGGAAGCTCCTCCTCTTCCTCGTCCCACGCGGAACCGTCAAACCCGGCCATCCTGGAGATTAGAAGAAAGGTGTGATAAACTGGACACTCCTGAGCCTACAGACGCCGCTCTCCGACCCCATATACACATAGAGGAGGGGAGGAGGGTACCTGTCATGCGGAGTCACTAATTTGGGAGGATTTTTGAGGTATTGCTTGAAGCGGAGTTCAAAGGCTTGTCCAATGGTGCTGATCACATCCTGGGCCAGACCCTCAGGGCACTCCAATATATGGCAAGCTGCAGGAACAGAGACACGTCGTTATTTATGCTGTGGCTGTGCTAGGAACGACTAAGGGACCAGTCACACCATAAAGAGTGCGTTCCAGAGCGTTCCGCCCCTGGAAGGCAACCCGGCTGACTCACTTTGTTTGGGGCGGGAAGGGGCGTAGCGGTGCATTGGCACCACAGCCAAGCCCTCTGCCCGCAGTGCGATCGTCGGCACCCAAACGCGTGGCACTGGTCCAGTGCGATCTGCAAAAAATGCTGCATGCACTACTTTTTGCAGATCACATTTAACCCCGAACGCAGGCACTAACACGTGCCACACGTTTGGGTGCTGGCGATCGCACTGCGGGCAGGGGGGTGTAGCTGCAGTGCCATTGACTTCAATGCACCGCTACGCCCCCTCCCACACCAAAACAAAGTGAGCCGGCCGGGTTGCGTTCCAGAGGCCGAAAGCTCTGGAACGCACTCTTTGTGGTGTGACTGTGACTTTAAGCCTGATAGTTCCAGGTATGGAGGAGTATGTCATTTACTCCCCTTCCTCCCATGTGACAGCGCTGGTGACTTGGGGAATGACATCCAGGTATGGAGGAGTATGTCATTTACTCCCCTTCCTCCCATGTGACACTGCTGGCGGGTCGGGCGGGGATGACATCCAGGTATGGAGGAGTATGTAATTTACTCCCCTACCTCCCATGTGACAACGCTGGTGGGTTGGGGGGCGACATCCAGGTATGGAGGAGTATGTAATTTACTCCCCTTCCTCCCATGTGACAGTGCTGGTGGGTTGGGGGTGACGACATCCAGATGGAGTATGTAATTTACTCCCCCTCCCCCCATGTGACAGTGCTGGTGGGTTGGGGGGGGGGACGACGACGACATCCAGATGGAGGAGTATGTAATTTACTCCGCTTCCCCCATGGGACAGCGCTGGCGGCTTAGTGATTGGCTGCTCAATGTCCCAGTGCTGTCACATGAGCTGGGCAGAAAGTTTTCAGTTTTCTGTAAGCTCCAAGTTGGGCCTCACAACTTACAGGATAAGAGAACTTGTCCCTTTAACCCACACAAGCTAAGCCCCCTGTGTTGCATTGGGGAGAATTCCCTTCACTTCCTGTCCAATAGCCAGAACAGGAAGTGAGGAGAAATCCTTTCGAAGAGAAGAAAAATCCCTAGTGGTCTGCAGGGTCACCAGAAGTGTCCCCATTGGAAGATTTCCCATCTATTCCTGTTCTGATGAAAACCCAATACGTCAGTGATAACGTCCCGAGGACAAAAAGAGGGGGTGAATCTCCCCAAAATAAAGAAAAAATTCAACTCAATTCAACTTTAATAACCCCCCCCACGCTAATTACATTTCAATGATCAGATACATTTTATGATAAACCCCCAAAGTTCTGTAGTATTTCCTGTTACAGAAGAATGAACATGGAATCCCCTCTCGCCAGTTGGAGTCCCCCATGGAGTCCCCTCTCGCCGATTAGTTGTATTTAAAAAAAAAAAAATCTCTCTCTCTCCCACCTGTCTCTCTTTCTCCCCCCTCTTTTGCTCTCCCTCTTTCTCCCAAACCAACTAATCGATAATGAGAATAGTTGCCAACTATTCTCATAATCGATTATTATCGATTTCATCAATTAGTTGTTGCAGCCCTACAGTTGTCTTACCTCTTTGATTCACTGGATCTTTGGCAACGTATGCTACATATTCTGCTGTGTCCTGCAATACAAAATGGCAGGGAAATGGTTACCCAGAATCCTCTAGCCCAATTCACAGCACCCTGTACACCTTGAGGCCCCATTCACACCTATGCGTATTGTAATATGCGCGTCTGTCACGCGACCGTCACGCGTTTTTTTAACCGCGATTCGCAGTAAAAAAGTCGCGCGACCGTCGCGCGATTCCAAAGGCTACTTGGCAGTATACAAATGGAAAACGCCCTACAAAACGGACCAATACGCAGCAAAAAACGCTCCGGGACCTTTTCATGCGTGGGCCGTTTTGTAGTGCGTTCGGGACGGGCGGAAATACGGACAGGTGGGAACGATACCATTGACTACAATGCTATTTATTTTTTTGACCGTTTTGTAGAGCGTTCATCGAGCGTAGGACGCGCTACAAAACGGTCAGGTGTGAATGGGGCCTTAGTGAACTTCTACTTGCTGACTCTATAATTCACCTCGTCCTTCAGTACAAATGTGAACAGAGGTCTGTCATTGTTGGAGCTGCTGTGTATAAATGAATATCTATATGTATAAGTATATGACCCAAGTATGTGGGACCCCTCCGAATGATGGAGTTCTGGTGTTCCCAGTGAAGGCTCCTGTTAACCCCTTAAGGGCCAAGGCCTTTTGTTCACGTACATGTTATAATCCACATTTTAGGCCTGAAAGTTACTTCAAACCCCCACACATTATATATTATCTGAAATCCAAGACCCTGTAGAATAAAATGGCGGCAGTTGCAAATTTTTATGTTGCACGACATTAGCGCAACTTATCAAGCCCCCAAAAATTTTGTGAAAAATGCACTTAAGTTAATTTTAGTGCCCCAAAACACTATATAAAACCATTAATTTTTATACAATGTAAAAGGTGAGGTTACAACGAGGAAATAGATATCCAACATGCCCATGTTAAAAATGGTGTGCGTCCGTGAAACTGCGACAGAATTCAGTACCCCAAAAAGTCCATAGACGACGCTTTAAAAGCTGCTACAGGTCATCAGTATAGAGATACACATAAATACTGGCCCTAGAATTATTGCTTTTACTCTGGCGTGTGCAGCGATACCCAACATGTGTAGCACGTCATCGTTTTCATACGTAGGCGCACCCGACGTGTGTGTTTACGTGACAACGCGCATGCATGCGGGGACTTTGTTGTTTAAATTATTATGTTTAAATTATTTTTACATTTAATTTATTATTTTTAAAACGGTTAGTTAACGTTACTTTAATTGCTATCACATAGAGGGGCTTAGAAGCCCCCCATGTGATAACATGTTGGTGCTGACAGATCCTCTTTAAGGGGATACTGGGGGCCCAAAAGACCCCAAGTGTCACCTTTCCACTTTAAATAAGCTATTGAAGTGCAGATCACACTTCAATAGCTTATTGCTGGGCTTCAGGAGCCGAGCAATGACAGCTCAGGGACTGGAAGGGGCAGCGGAGCTCAGGAAACAGGGCAGGGGGTGTTGCCTGGCCTCCCCAGCTTCCTGCTGGCACATTTAAATAAGCTATTGAAGTGCAGATCACACTTCAATAGCTTATTGCTGGGCTTCAGGAGCCGAGCAATGACAGCTCAGGGACTGGAAGGGGCAGCGGAGCTCAGGAAACACGGCAGGGGGTGTTGCCTGGCCTCCCCAGCTTCCTGCTGCCACCCGACAAGCTGGTCCCGGGCCCGTAGGAGGCGCAGCGGAGCCCAGGAAACACGGCAGGGGGTGTTGCCTGGCCTCCCCAGCTTCCTGCTGGCACCCGACAAGCTGGTCCCGGGCCCGTAGGAGGAGAGGAGTATGTAATTTACTCCCCTTCCTCCCATGTGACAGTGCTGGTGGGTTGGGGGGGGGGACGACGACGACATCCAGATGGAGGAGTATGTAATTTACTCCGCTTCCCCCATGGGACAGCGCTGGCGGCTTAGTGATTGGCTGCTCAATGTCCCAGTGCTGTCACATGAGCTGGGCAGAAAGTTTTCAGTTTTCTGTAAGCTCCAAGTTGGGCCTCACAACTTACAGGATAAGAGAACTTGTCCCTTTAACCCACACAAGCTAAGCCCCCTGTGTTGCATTGGGGAGAATTCCCTTCACTTCCTGTCCAATAGCCAGAACAGGAAGTGAGGAGAAATCCTTTCGAAGAGAAGAAAAATCCCTAGTGGTCTGCAGGGTCACCAGAAGTGTCCCCATTGGAAGATTTCCCATCTATTCCTGTTCTGATGAAAACCCAATACGTCAGTGATAACGTCCCGAGGACAAAAAGAGGGGGTGAATCTCCCCAAAATAAAGAAAAAATTCAACTCAATTCAACTTTAATAACCCCCCCCACGCTAATTACATTTCAATGATCAGATACATTTTATGATAAACCCCCAAAGTTCTGTAGTATTTCCTGTTACAGAAGAATGAACATGGAATCCCCTCTCGCCAGTTGGAGTCCCCCATGGAGTCCCCTCTCGCCGATTAGTTGTATTTAAAAAAAAAAAAATCTCTCTCTCTCCCACCTGTCTCTCTTTCTCCCCCCTCTTTTGCTCTCCCTCTTTCTCCCAAACCAACTAATCGATAATGAGAATAGTTGCCAACTATTCTCATAATCGATTATTATCGATTTCATCAATTAGTTGTTGCAGCCCTACAGTTGTCTTACCTCTTTGATTCACTGGATCTTTGGCAACGTATGCTACATATTCTGCTGTGTCCTGCAATACAAAATGGCAGGGAAATGGTTACCCAGAATCCTCTAGCCCAATTCACAGCACCCTGTACACCTTGAGGCCCCATTCACACCTATGCGTATTGTAATATGCGCGTCTGTCACGCGACCGTCACGCGTTTTTTTAACCGCGATTCGCAGTAAAAAAGTCGCGCGACCGTCGCGCGATTCCAAAGGCTACTTGGCAGTATACAAATGGAAAACGCCCTACAAAACGGACCAATACGCAGCAAAAAACGCTCCGGGACCTTTTCATGCGTGGGCCGTTTTGTAGTGCGTTCGGGACGGGCGGAAATACGGACAGGTGGGAACGATACCATTGACTACAATGCTATTTATTTTTTTGACCGTTTTGTAGAGCGTTCATCGAGCGTAGGACGCGCTACAAAACGGTCAGGTGTGAATGGGGCCTTAGTGAACTTCTACTTGCTGACTCTATAATTCACCTCGTCCTTCAGTACAAATGTGAACAGAGGTCTGTCATTGTTGGAGCTGCTGTGTATAAATGAATATCTATATGTATAAGTATATGACCCAAGTATGTGGGACCCCTCCGAATGATGGAGTTCTGGTGTTCCCAGTGAAGGCTCCTGTTAACCCCTTAAGGGCCAAGGCCTTTTGTTCACGTACATGTTATAATCCACATTTTAGGCCTGAAAGTTACTTCAAACCCCCACACATTATATATTATCTGAAATCCAAGACCCTGTAGAATAAAATGGCGGCAGTTGCAAATTTTTATGTTGCACGACATTAGCGCAACTTATCAAGCCCCCAAAAATTTTGTGAAAAATGCACTTAAGTTAATTTTAGTGCCCCAAAACACTATATAAAACCATTAATTTTTATACAATGTAAAAGGTGAGGTTACAACGAGGAAATAGATATCCAACATGCCCATGTTAAAAATGGTGTGCGTCCGTGAAACTGCGACAGAATTCAGTACCCCAAAAAGTCCATAGACGACGCTTTAAAAGCTGCTACAGGTCATCAGTATAGAGATACACATAAATACTGGCCCTAGAATTATTGCTTTTACTCTGGCGTGTGCAGCGATACCCAACATGTGTAGCACGTCATCGTTTTCATACGTAGGCGCACCCGACGTGTGTGTTTACGTGACAACGCGCATGCATGCGGGGACTTTGTTGTTTAAATTATTATGTTTAAATTATTTTTACATTTAATTTATTATTTTTAAAACGGTTAGTTAACGTTACTTTAATTGCTATCACATAGAGGGGCTTAGAAGCCCCCCATGTGATAACATGTTGGTGCTGACAGATCCTCTTTAAGGGGATACTGGGGGCCCAAAAGACCCCAAGTGTCACCTTTCCACTTTAAATAAGCTATTGAAGTGCAGATCACACTTCAATAGCTTATTGCTGGGCTTCAGGAGCCGAGCAATGACAGCTCAGGGACTGGAAGGGGCAGCGGAGCTCAGGAAACACGGCAGGGGGTGTTGCCTGGCCTCCCCCGCCTCCCGCCGGC
>NW_017307215.1:629724-637413 GCF_000935625.1 Nanorana parkeri
AGCCCAGGAAACACGGCAGGGGGTGTTTCCTGGCCTCCCCAGCTTCCTGCTGGCACCCGACAAGCTGGTCCCGGGCCCGTAGGAGGCGCAGCGGAGCCCAGGAAACAGGTCAGGGGCTATTCCCTGGCCTCCCCGGCTTCCTGCTGGCACCCAACAAGCTGGTCCCGGGCCCATAGGAGAAGCAGCGGAGCCCAGGAAACACGGCAGGGGGTGTTCCCTGGCCTCCCCGGCTTCCTGCTGGCACCCGACAAGCTGGTCCCGGGCCCATAGGAGGAGCAGCGGAGCCCAGGAAACACGGCAGGGGGTGTTCCCTGGCCTCCCCAGCTTCCTGCTGGCACCCGACAAGCTGGTCCTGGGCCCGTAGGAGGAGCAGCGAAGCCCAGGAAACACGGCAGGGGGTGTTGCCTGGCCTCCCCAGCTTCCTGCTGGCACCCGACAAGCTGGTCCCGGGCCCGTAGGAGGAGCAGCGGAGTGCAGGAAAAGCAGGGGGTGTTCCCTGGCCTCCCCAGCTTCCTGCTGGCACCCGACAAGCTGGTCCCGGGCCCGTAGGAGGCGCAGCGGAGCCCAGGAAACACGGCAGGGGGTGTTCATTGGCCTTCCCAGCTTCCTGCTGGCACCCGACAAGCTGGTCCCGTAGGAGGCGCAGCGGAGCCCAGGAAACACGGCAGGGGGTGTTCCCTGGCCTCCCCAGCTTCCTGCTGGCACCCGACAAGCTGGTCCCGGGCCCGTAGAAGGCGCAGCAGAGCCCAGGAAAGACGGGTGGGCAGTCACTTTACCGGATCGTAGAAACGATCTGGCGACAGCTGAGTTGCCAGAATCGCTTCTACTGTAAAGCCGGTCGCCAGCTCTACAAGTATGAGTCCCGGCCGAGTCTAATTAACCCTTTGAGGATTCATGGTGGAATTATCCTGCCATGGGTCGTGAAGGGGTTAATAGTACATCATACAAAGACAATTTCTGTCTTCCTCCAGGCTTGTGGTAACAGTTTGGTGAAGACCCTCCTGTTTCACCACAAAGGTCCTCTGTGTGCAAAGCCAGCTCCTTAAAGACATTGGGGGGAATTTATCAAAACTGGAGCAGTTGCCCATGGCAACCAATCAGCATCTCTCTTCAGTTTGCTCAGGTAAAAGATTTGAAAATGAAAGAGAGATGCTGATTGGCTGCAGTGCAAATCTGCTCCAGATTTTGTCTCCTCCAGTTTTGATAGGTCCCCCAATTGTTGGACCAGTTTGGTCTGAAGGAACTCAACTGACCTGCACAGAGCCCTGACCTCAACCCTACGGAACCCCTTTGGGATGAACTTGAACACATATTATGAGCCAGGTTTTCTCATCCAATATCAGTACCTGAGCTTACACATGGGCAGAAATTCCCACAGACACCCTCCAAACCCTTCCCAGGATGTTATAAACCTCTGGAATAGGATGTCCAAAAAGCTCACATGATTGAGATGGTCAGATGCCCACAGGCCTTTGGCTCTATAGTGTATTTTAGGTTGGCACCCCTGAACATAGGCATCTGTGTACACAAGCACGCACTCACCGGATCTCCCCCGGAGGCGAAAGATATCGACTGCATGTGATGATTTGCGATGATCTGCAGGAATGAGAACGATTATTATTATTAACCAATTCTGGACACTGGGAATACGATACAAAAACATTGTATATAAACATTGTACAAAGGGAGATAGAGAGATACAAAGTAACATTGTACAGAGGGAGATAGAGAGATACAAAGTAACATTGTACAGAGGGAGATAGAGAGATACAAAGTAACATTGTATATAAACATTGTACAGAGGGGGAGATAGAGAGATACAAAGTAACATTGTATATAAACATTGTACAGAGGGGGAGATAGAGAGATACAAAGTAACATTGTATATAAACATTGTACAGAGGGAGATAGAGAGACACAAAGTAACATTGTATATAAACATTGTACAGAGGGAGATAGAGAGACACAAAGTAACATTGTATATAAACATTGTACAGAGGGAGATAGAGAGACACAAAGTAACATTGTATATAAACATTGTACAGAGGGAGATAGAGAGACACAAAGTAACATTGTATATAAACATTGTACAGAGGGGAGATACAAAGTAACATTGTATATAAACATTGTACAGAGGGAGATAGAGAGATACAAAGTAAAATTGTACAGAGGGGGAGATGGAGAGATACAAAGTAAAATTGTACAGAGGGGGATATGGAGAGATACAAAGTAACATTGTATATAAACAAGATTGGCATTGTTGGAGAGCGTGCACCCCCTTCGCACCCGGCTCACCTGCTTGCAGTCGGAGGCCATGAGGTTGAGGCTGCTGGTCGATACGGTGAGGGTGATTGGCATCCCGGCAAACTTCAAGTTACACTTCCCCAGGATGGAGTTGAGGGCGCGGCCTCCCGTCTATGAGACATACAATCAGACCGATCAATAGAGATGCAGCGTTTCCTTCCGCCTGATTAGAGTTGTATGGCTTTGCCGGGCTCCATAAGAGAGATTCACCCTTCCTGTTCTGGTGACAACGGCTTAACCAGACAGGAAGTCAGGAAAAAAACTGACAAGGGGGACCCTGAGGGCAATAAAAAAATCTGACAAGGGATCTAGCCTTCTCCTACTACACAAAGTAATGATTTACACGCCAATTATTTACAAAACACTGGCGTGATCAGCTGATCGCTCTAGCGTGTGCTCTGCACACAGAAGATCGAAACATATCACTGATATGTACCGATCCTCCGCTGCTCGGCAAAGCACACAAGGGGGCTCAGCCTGAAGCTTTATTTCTGGATCCCCGCTGCTCTCCCCCCATCTGTATGCAGCGGGGATCCGAGGAGAAGTGAAGGAAGCACTACAGCCGGCGGGGAGGGGGTTTGGGGGGCAGAGGACGAAGCCGCTGTCACAGCAGTATGGTTGTGCGGTGAGGGTAGAGAGAGCCCCTGGCTGTCAGATCCTGGCTGAGCGGCTCTCTCTCCCTCCTCAGCCATGCTGCTGTGACAGCGGCTCCCTCCTCCAACCCCCCACCGCCGGCTGCAGCGCTTCCTTCACTTCTCCTCGGATCCACGCTGCATACAGATGGGGGAGAGCAGCGGGGATCCAGAGGAGAAGCCCCACCTCTCCCTGCTGGCTGAGCCCTGAATGCGCCCGCCCGCACCCGAGGCGAGAGTTTTGCTACGGCCCTGATGTGAGGACAGCAGACAGCCGATCGCAATCTACCAGTGTTCACTTTGCGATCGACCTAATGGGCACCCCTGATCTAATCCTTCTCCATTCCGCCAAGACTAAAAGAAAAAAAAAAATTTTTTTTGGCTGGTCATATAATTTACGTTACATGAAAAGTTTAATCTGCTTACGCACACCGGGCACCAACACAAAACCAAACTGGGGTCAGAGTCCCTTTAACACATACACGGCCGGCTGCGCTCACCTTTCTCCTCCGCAGAGCGCCCTTCGCCCCGGGGACAGCATCGCACACCAGGCTGATGGCTTCTCTGTGAACACAGGAACAATAATTCAGTCACAAAGGACAATTTCAGGTTCAAAACCTTTTTATTTTTTTATATTTTTCCGGCTCCTTTACATTTATTTTAATTGGTGATCCTGCCAGCAACACACTTCCTGTCCTAGAGTGGCAACGCTCCCCCGCCATTCTGTATCCAGAAAGAGCAGTGTTGTCACCCTAGGACAGTACTACATTCTCCCTCTTATACCACAGGGAGGAGGGCTTCTGTAGCCCACAGACGGCAATAAAAACCTGGCAAGGGTTCTAATCCCTCGCCGCTCTATCCAAACTTTTTTTAATCTTTTATTTTTGGCTTTAGTTGCATTTCAATGGTCCAGATACAAATTTCTTCCAATGAGAGAGAAAGGGTGGGGGAGGAAAAGATAAAAAAAAGGAAGAAGGAGCAAGAGAAAGAGAGAGATGGGAAGAGGAAAAGGAGTGAGGGGGGAGAGAGAGGGAGGGAGAAAGCGGAGAGGGAGAGAGGGGAAGAGGAGGCGAAGGGAGAGAGGGAGGAAAAGAAAAAAGGAGAGGGAGCCTGGTGAGAGAGAGGAAGAGGAGAGAAGAGGGAGAGGGAAAGGAAGAGAGGAAAGGGAGAAAAGAGAAAGGGGGGAGAGGAGAGAGAAATAGGGGAGAGGAGAGAGAGAGAGAATGGGCACAAAGGAAAGATAGAGGGAAAGAAGGGGGTAAAGCGAGAAGGTGGAAGAAATGGGGAGAGAGGGAGAGTGAGGATGATAGAGGGAAGAGAGAGAATCGGGATAGAGGGAAGAGAGAGAATCGGGATAGAGGAAGAACAACATTAGGCCTGGAGAGGGGCCGAGTATCTGTACATGTATAATCAAAGTACAGAGCATGGTTCCTGATCAGCCTCAAACTGAGTGGAATACGATGAATGTGAAATGCACTGTAAATAGTTCCTATGGGTTATTGCATTGGGAGAGGATCTCCTTCACACAGCTATAGACAATCAAATCCTATAGCTGAAAGGATTTGGCAATTTTACCAACCATTCCTGTGACCCGTTGGACTAGTCTGAAGATAGCTCTGGTAATTGCTGTTTTACCATCACAGCATCCTGGGTCAGCCCTCTGCTCATTGGACAGAGGTGAGAATGCTGATGCTGAACCAGGAAGCTGAATTACTAATCAGGAAATAAGCGTCACCTTCTCTGGCTGCGTTGTGGGAAAGACAAACAATGACCACACTGCTAGCTGACCAGCATTGCAAATCTTTTGTTACATAAAACAGTTATATGTGCAATTCAACTGTGTAATAAAATGTTTTCCGGAGTTTCACTTTAAGATAACCTGAGCAAAATACAACCACACGACAGGCAGAGGAGAGGATAGAGGTGTAGTGACAGAGCGGTGTATATACAGGAGAGGATAGAGGTGTAGTGACAGAGCGGTGTATGTACAGGAGAGGATAGAGGTGTAGTGACAGAACGGTGTATATACAGGAGAGGATAGAGGTGTAGTGACAGAGCGGTGTATATACAGGAGAGGATAGAGGTGTAGTGACAGAGCGGTGTATATACAGGAGAGGATAGAGGTGTAGTGACAGAGCGGTGTATATACAGGAGAGGATAGAGGTGTAGTGACAGAGCGGTGTATATACAGGAGAGGATAGAGGTGTAGTGACAGAGCGGTGTATATACAGAGGCAATTCAACTGTGTAATAAAATTTTTTCCGGAGTTTCACTTTAAGATAAACTGAGCTGTATTGAAACACAGGTCTATCTGCAGAGAGGATAGAGGTGTAGTGACAGAGCGGTGTATATACAGGAGAGGATAGAGGTGTAGTGACAGAGCGGTGTATATACAGGAGAGGATAGAGGTGTAGTGACAGAGCGGTGTATATACAGGAGAGGATAGAGGTGTAGTGACAGAGCGGTGTATATACAGGAGAGGATAGAGGTGTAGTGACAGAGCGGTGTATATACAGAAGGAGATGGAAAAAACAAAACTCCAGCATGAGATGAACACACCACAACACTAGACCTTACCCTGACGAGGTAGAAGACTCCGGGACCCATCACCTTCTCATCCGGGTGCAGCCACCCCCGGGTGGGCTTGTTGACGAAGCTGCCATGTCGTGTCCACTCGTCTCCAGCCAGTTGTCCTCCTTCCACCCGGGACTTCCTCCCGCAACTCAGCTTGTTCATATCCTGAGAGAAAACAGTAAAAGTCCTCCCTAAGTCGAGGCTGTCACTGATGTCGGCCAGCTCCCCCGGGCTGCCCGAGTCCTTCCCTGCCCCGGAGGAGAAGCTGCGCAGGTTTAGTAAGTTCGCCGGGTTAGAGAGCTTCAGATTGGCCATTTTTGGGAAGAAGGAGCATAGGGTGGTAGGGCTGTCCTCCGACTCAGAGGACAGCTCAGCCAGGGGCAACATGGGGGCGAGAGAAGAGGAGGAGGACGAATTGGGCAAAGACTCGGCCAGCATGATATCCATGGATGAAACGGGCATCCCCGCGCCTAGAGCCTCTTCCACCGAGCTGACCGACTCGTTGCGCAAATGGTTATACTTGGTTTTGGGCAAGAGATCCATAATGCCCGTCGGCAACCTGCACTCTACAGAAAGCTGGGGTCCAGGTCTCATAGTCCGGTGACAAGAGAGTATCCAGGCAACCGTATGTCCCTTTAGCGGTAACTCGCCCCAACGTCAGATGCCCTTCTTCGTCCGATGGTGCCTCACATGGCGCTTCGCTCCCCAGAGAGAACCAGAGGACCCAAAGGGGACGTTCATTAATCCACAGATGTCAGGAGAGTGACAGCCACAGCGCCTTGGTGAAGCACGCGAAGAAAAGGCATTGCATTCACACCCCCTCAGCAATCGATGTATTCCATTAAAACGCCACCATGCTCTACCCTCCTCCCCGGACAGTGGTGGACTCGCCGAATCCCCTCCGACACACCCAGAGGAAGGAAACGGAGATACGGATGGGACCAGTGATGGCAGGAAGAAGATACAAGGCCTTGGCCAGGATGCAAGGACACCGGCAGCGTGACTTCACAGGTGCACGGGGAAGGTCAGCCGACTGACGTCCAATCGGTTCCTAAGGGAAGAGCCGCGACGAGGAGCTGTTGAGGAGCCGGAGAAGAGTGGCATCTTGGCCGGGAAGAGGAGAAGGAGCTCCGGCTGTATCTCCTCTCCGCAGTCTCAGGAGATCCTCGCCGTGCAGGCCAAGGGGGAGAGAAAGCAGCCGGCGGCCAATCACAGCGGCTCTGCTGACTCACGGGCAAGCTGACAGGAAGGCAGCCTCGGTAGGCTTTAGGTTCGGCACGCAAAGATCACCGCGCCTCATTTCCTCTGCCTGTAACCCGAGCCCTGCACCCACCGCACTCATCAACCCATCTGCTAATTAGATCTCACGGCCGCCTCCCTCCCTCCTGCACCCGCGGAGCTGGCAATCTAGCTGCAAGGTCACCGTGGCGCCAGCCCTGGCAGGTACAACCGCCGCGGTGCTCGCTATGCGGAGCGCATCGGTGTTTCCGAGGGCTGCGTCGCCATGGAAACAATTAACTAATTAGAACGCAGATGAGATCCTCGTTACGGAGACTGCACCTCACTTCCTGTCCAGGTGACCACACAGGAAATGAGCAGATTTTCCCAAAGGGGGATCACAGATGACAAAGAACCACTAAGACTCTCACCCTTCCCCCCACTCTATACGTATTAGTAGCGCCCCCCTGTTGGGAGAGATTTTGCCCACTTCCTTGCTCAGTGACCACACAGGAAGAGAGGGAAAATCTCCCAAATCACAAGACAAATCCAACAGAGGATCTGACCCAATATTGCTCCATCCAAAACTAAGCTAAAGAATAGGTTTTGGGTGGATTAGAGCTTTACAGTTGAAGATGTGAATTTAATGTATTATATAGCAAGGGCAGCGGGGACACTCCAAGGGGGGTGGGGACACCTCAAGGGGGACAGGGACACGCCAAGAAGGACAAGGACACCCTATGGAGGACGGGAACACCCCAAGGTGGAGAAGGACACCCCATGAATGACACCCCAAAGAGGACAAGGACATCCCAAGATGGATGGTGACACCCCACGGACGACGAGGACACCCCACGGACGACGGGACACCCCACGGACGACGGGACACCCCACGGACGACGGGACACCCCACGGACGACGGGACACCCCACGGACGACGGGACACCCCACGGACGACGGG
>NW_017307215.1:640680-641901 GCF_000935625.1 Nanorana parkeri
GGATAGAGGTGTAGTGACAGAGCGGTGTATATACAGGAGAGGATAGAGGTGTAGTGACAGAGCGGTGTATATACAGGAGAGGATAGAGGTGTAGTGACAGAGCGGTGTATATACAGGAGAGGATAGAGGTGTAGTGACAGAGCGGTGTATATACAGAAGGAGATGGAAAAAACAAAACTCCAGCATGAGATGAACACACCACAACACTAGACCTTACCCTGACGAGGTAGAAGACTCCGGGACCCATCACCTTCTCATCCGGGTGCAGCCACCCCCGGGTGGGCTTGTTGACGAAGCTGCCATGTCGTGTCCACTCGTCTCCAGCCAGTTGTCCTCCTTCCACCCGGGACTTCCTCCCGCAACTCAGCTTGTTCATATCCTGAGAGAAAACAGTAAAAGTCCTCCCTAAGTCGAGGCTGTCACTGATGTCGGCCAGCTCCCCCGGGCTGCCCGAGTCCTTCCCTGCCCCGGAGGAGAAGCTGCGCAGGTTTAGTAAGTTCGCCGGGTTAGAGAGCTTCAGATTGGCCATTTTTGGGAAGAAGGAGCATAGGGTGGTAGGGCTGTCCTCCGACTCAGAGGACAGCTCAGCCAGGGGCAACATGGGGGCGAGAGAAGAGGAGGAGGACGAATTGGGCAAAGACTCGGCCAGCATGATATCCATGGATGAAACGGGCATCCCCGCGCCTAGAGCCTCTTCCACCGAGCTGACCGACTCGTTGCGCAAATGGTTATACTTGGTTTTGGGCAAGAGATCCATAATGCCCGTCGGCAACCTGCACTCTACAGAAAGCTGGGGTCCAGGTCTCATAGTCCGGTGACAAGAGAGTATCCAGGCAACCGTATGTCCCTTTAGCGGTAACTCGCCCCAACGTCAGATGCCCTTCTTCGTCCGATGGTGCCTCACATGGCGCTTCGCTCCCCAGAGAGAACCAGAGGACCCAAAGGGGACGTTCATTAATCCACAGATGTCAGGAGAGTGACAGCCACAGCGCCTTGGTGAAGCACGCGAAGAAAAGGCATTGCATTCACACCCCCTCAGCAATCGATGTATTCCATTAAAACGCCACCATGCTCTACCCTCCTCCCCGGACAGTGGTGGACTCGCCGAATCCCCTCCGACACACCCAGAGGAAGGAAACGGAGATACGGATGGGACCAGTGATGGCAGGAAGAAGATACAAGGGCCTGGCCAGGATGCAAGGACAACGGACGCGTGACTTC
>NW_017307215.1:642089-647725 GCF_000935625.1 Nanorana parkeri
ATATGAATGGAGCTCCGGCTCCAGCTACCAGAGGCAACTGCCTGATTAGCAATTCACATGCTCCCAGGAGAAAGCAGCCGGCGGCCAATCACAGCGGCTCTGCTGACTCACGGGCAAGCTGACAGGAAGGCAGCCTCGGTAGGCTTTAGGTTCGGCACGCAAAGATCACCGCGCCTCATTTCCTCTGCCTGTAACCCGAGCCCTGCACCCACCGCACTCATCAACCCATCTGCTAATTAGATCTCACGGCCGCCTCCCTCCCTCCTGCACCCGCGGAGCTGGCAATCTAGCTGCAAGGTCACCGTGGCGCCAGCCCTGGCAGGTACAACCGCCGCGGTGCTCGCTATGCGGAGCGCATCGGTGTTTCCGAGGGCTGCGTCGCCATGGAAACAATTAACTAATTAGAACGCAGATGAGATCCTCGTTACGGAGACTGCACCTCACTTCCTGTCCAGGTGACCACACAGGAAATGAGCAGATTTTCCCAAAGGGGGATCACAGATGACAAAGAACCACTAAGACTCTCACCCTTCCCCCCACTCTATACGTATTAGTAGCGCCCCCCTGTTGGGAGAGATTTTGCCCACTTCCTTGCTCAGTGACCACACAGGAAGAGAGGGAAAATCTCCCAAATCACAAGACAAATCCAACAGAGGATCTGACCCAATATTGCTCCATCCAAAACTAAGCTAAAGAATAGGTTTTGGGTGGATTAGAGCTTTACAGTTGAAGATGTGAATTTAATGTATTATATAGCAAGGGCAGCGGGGACACTCCAAGGGGGGTGGGGACACCTCAAGGGGGACAGGGACACGCCAAGAAGGACAAGGACACCCTATGGAGGACGGGAACACCCCAAGGTGGAGAAGGACACCCCATGAATGACACCCCAAAGAGGACAAGGACATCCCAAGATGGATGGTGACACCCCACGGACGACGAGGACACCCCACGGACGACGGGACACCCCACGGACGACGGGACACCCCACGGACGACGGGACACCCCACGGACGACGGGACACCCCACGGACGACGAGGACACCCCACGGAGGACGGGAACACCCCAAGGTGGAGAAGGACACCCCATGAATGACACCCCAAAGAGGACAAGGACATCCCAAGATGGACGGGGACACCCCACGGACGACGGGGACACCCCACAGACGACGGGGACACCCTATAGAAGACGGGGACACCCTATAGAAGACGGGGACACCCTATAGAAGACGGGGACACCCTATAGAAGACGGGGACACCCTATAGAAGACGAGGACACCCCATAGAAGACGGGGACACCCTATAGAAGACGAGGACACCGCCAGGAACCATGGTGGTGAGATATAAGAGGCCGGCGGGTGATTCAGCTCACTGACTGAAGGATTGCAGCATGTGATTCCAGGAAAGCGGCATGGTTGCTATAAGTTACGTGGGTGAGGCGGGACTCCATACTGACTGACACTTCCCTCCTGCGTCCTCCATTATACACACTGCCCCCCCCCCTTTCCGCTGGCCTTCTCAGATGCTATTTTATTAACTGAGCGCACAGCCGGCCTCTGGGGACCCCGCAGCTTCCTGCAGTCCTGAGCCTCCCCCCACTTATCAGGATGGCAGGCAGCACACAGGAAGAAGCCGGGCCCTGGCCTGAGGAGGGGAGGGCGCGGAGCCCGGCGTTAACCCCGTCCCTGCCAAAGTCCGAGGATGGCAATGGGAGGGGAGCGATAAAACGGAGGAATACAGGCTCCAGCTGGGGGGGCAAACTGCGAGTCCCCGCGCCTTCACTCATCCAATATCAGTTTCCATATTGCTGGTGGACTACAAGCCCCAGAAGCCCGCTTAGCCAATATCAGCCTCTACACTGCTGGTGAACTACAGGTCCCAGCATCTATTCTCAGCCAATATCAGCCTCCATGCTAGTTGGGAACTACAACTCCCAGTGTGCCCTTTCAGCAAAATTGACCCTTTCCAGCTCCTGAAGGACTACTAGTCCCAGCATATCCTTAAATATAAACACAAGCCACCCTGATCTCTTGCTGGACTACAACTCCCAGGATGATCTCCTGGAGTGAACCTGTCATCCCTCCCTGGCCAAAATGGAGCTCGCAGGTGACAGAGACCCCCTCCCCCCCCCTCAGGACACTTGAGACCGTCCAGGTTCCAGAAATTTGGACTCTATATATAACTTGGCAGATCGTCTAGACATGACATGTATTCTGGCACGCGGGCTGCATTTAAAGGGCCACCCATGGGGGTCCATGTTTTCATCCTGCAACCTAGAGCTGAACCCCGCCCGTCAGCCAATCAGATCCCAGCAATTGTTTTTAGAGGGCGGGTAGGACAATGAACATTAGCTGCTGCCTGGTGGCAGACCCACAACTGCCACTCCACCACCTACCCAACCTACAGAAGGTGGCAGTGCATGCTGGGACTATAGACCCACAACTGCCACTCCACCACCTACCCAACCTACAGAGGGAGGCAGTGCATGCTGGGACTATAGACCCACAACTGCCACTCCACCACCTACCCAACCTACAGAGGGAGGCAGTGCATGCTGGGACTATAGACCCACAACTGCCACTCCACCACCTACCCAACCTACAGAGGGAGGCAGTGCATGCTGGGACTATAGACCCACAACTGCCACTCCACCACCTACCCAACCTACAGAGGGAGGCAGTGCATGCTGGGACTATAGACCCACAACTGCCACTCCACCACCTACCCAACCTACAGAGGGAGGCAGTGCATGCTGGGACTATAGACCCACAACTGCCACTCCACCACCTACCCAACCTACAGAGGGAGGCAGTGCATGCTGGGACTATAGACCCACAACTGCCACTCCACCACCTACCCAACCTACAGAGGGAGGCAGTGCATGCTGGGACTATAGACCCACAACTGCCACTCCACCACCTACCCAACCTACAGAGGGAGGCAGTGCATGCTGGGACTATAGACCCACAACTGCCACTCCACCACCTACCCAACCTACAGAGGGAGGCAGTGCATGCTGGGACTATAGACCCACAACTGCCACTCCACCACCTACCCAACCTACAGAGGGAGGCAGTGCATGCTGGGACTATAGACCCACAACTGCCACTCCACCACCTACCCAACCTACAGAGGGAGGCAGTGCATGCTGGGACTATAGACCCACAACTGCCACTCCACCACCTACCCAACCTACAGAGGGAGGCAGTGCATGCTGGGACTATAGACCCACAACTGCCACTCCACCACCTACCCAACCTACAGAGGGAGGCAGTGCATGCTGGGACTATAGACCCACAACTGCCACTCCACCACCTACCCAACCTACAGAGGGAGGCAGTGCATGCTGGGACTATAGACCCACAACTGCCACTCCACCACCTACCCAACCTACAGAGGGAGGCAGTGCATGCTGGGACTATAGACCCACAACTGCCACTCCACCACCTACCCAACCTACAGAGGGAGGCAGTGCATGCTGGGACTATAGACCCACAACTGCCACTCCACCACCTACCCAACCTACAGAGGGAGGCAGTGCATGCTGGGACTATAGACCCACAACTGCCACTCCACCACCTACCCAACCTACAGAGGGAGGCAGTGCATGCTGGGACTATAGACCCACAACTGCCACTCCACCACCTACCCAACCTACAGAGGGAGGCAGTGCATGCTGGGACTATAGACCCACAACTGCCACTCCACCACCTACCCAACCTACAGAGGGAGGCAGTGCATGCTGGGACTATAGACCCACAACTGCCACTCCACCACCTACCCAACCTACAGAGGGAGGCAGTGCATGCTGGGACTATAGACCCACAACTGCCACTCCACCACCTACCCAACCTACAGAGGGAGGCAGTGCATGCTGGGACTATAGACCCACAACTGCCACTCCACCACCTACCCAACCTACAGAGGGAGGCAGTGCATGCTGGGACTATAGACCCACAACTGCCACTCCACCACCTACCCAACCTACAGAGGGAGGCAGTGCATGCTGGGACTATAGACCCACAACTGCCACTCCACCACCTACCCAACCTACAGAGGGAGGCAGTGCATGCTGGGACTATAGACCCACAACTGCCACTCCACCACCTACCCAACCTACAGAGGGAGGCAGTGCATGCTGGGACTATAGACCCACAACTGCCACTCCACCACCTACAGAAGGTGGCAGTGCATGCAGGGACTATAGACCCCACAACTGCCACTGCACCACCTACAGAAGGTGGCAGCGCATGCTGGGACTATGGACCCAAAACTGCCACTCCACCACCTACCCAACCTACAGAGGGAGGCAGTGCATGCTGGGACTATGGACCCACAACTGCCACTCCACCACCTAAAGAAGGTGGCAGTGCATGCTGGGACTATGGACCCAAAACTGCCACTCCACCACCTACCCAACCTACAGAGGGTGGCAGTGCATGCTTTTATGTTGTCAACCCTTTTGTACACCACCTACTTAGATTGAAAGACAATGGTGGAAAGATGGTTCCACAACTAACAGACAATGCTGAGACTTGTACTTCCACAACAGCGGAAGGAACTATAGATGTACAAAAGGTTCTTGCTGGGCACTCCATGTGATTACAGTAAACCATAGAGAGGAAATCTATACATCACAGATACACCAGTGATTAACCCCCTTATCAAAGCAGACACAGATTTAACCCTGTACACCCCACCACACAGAACAGGCGGGCCAATGCCCAGCAGGAAAAACCCCAAAAGTGCGCCCAGAGCCCTCCACCAAAAATCACCGCAAAGAAAAGAGCACAAAGACCACCACCGAAACCAGAGCAAGACGGGGGACCTTGTGCTTACCACGTACTCCATTGCAGCCACCCAAACCGACCTGCTCCTCTACGACCTGCATGGCAGGGACAAGAAGGGGTTAAAGAGACCAAATATTGCACTGAACCCAAACACAGAGGGCGAGACACACCAAAAAAACTCTCACTGGAAAAACTCCCAAAAACTTTGTACCAATGAAAGTGGAGAGAGTAAGACCTGAGGACGAAGCGTGTGAGAGAGAGACCTGAGGACGGAGAGAGGGGGAGAGAGAGAGGGGAGCAGCGGAGGAGAGGAAGTAACCATGGAGTACAGGACTGCAGTGTGGGACTCACCTTCCTCCCTCACATACAACTCACACTCACTTCCTGGATCACTACACTAGTGATAAGATCACAAACACCTCCCCCATCCTGGAGTTAAGAGCGGGCCTGGACACATAGGGAATGTCAGGGTAGGGGAAGGAGGGCTGGTTTAAAAGAGGTGTGAAAGAGGCCATTTATGTAAAAATGGAGAAGCCAAGCTTGAATGGAGGTGGGGTGGGGGGGGGGGGGGGGGGGGGGGACTCCCTACCTAGCAGATAGCACAACCCGATGCATACAGCTTCCGCTCACCCTACTACGCCTCACTGAATCATACAACCCCCTTTTATACTACTACCCCTCACTGAGTCATAGAGCCCCCTCTTATTCTACTACTACCCCTAACCTACTACATCTTCCCTGAATCATACAGCCCCCCTCTTATTCTACCACTGCCAATATGAAACAGTCTACTCCTACCATACTCTTCCCTGTATTATACAGTCTACTCCTACCCTACTACTCCCTG
>NW_017307215.1:650605-653919 GCF_000935625.1 Nanorana parkeri
TCTACTCCTACCCTACTACTCCCTGTATTATACAGTCTACTACTCCCTGTATTATACAGTCTACTCCTAACCTACTACTCCCTGTATTATACAGCCTACTCCTACCCAACTACTCCCTGTATTATACAGTCTACTCCTACCCTACATTATACAGCCTACTCCTACCCTACTACTCCTTTTATTATACAGCCTACTCCTACCCTACTACTCCCTGTATTATACAGCCTACTCCTACCCTATTACTCCCTGTATTATACAGCCAACTCCTACCCTACTACTCCCTGTATTATACAGATACTACTACCTGTATTATACAGTCTACTCCTCCCCTACTACTCCCTGTATTATACAATCTACTACTACCTGTATTATACAGTCTACTCCTACCCTACTACTCCCTGTATCATACAGCCTACTCCTACCCTACTACTCCCTGTATTATACAGCCTACTCCTACCCTACTACTCCCTGTATTATACAGCCTACTCCTACCCTACTACTCCCTGTATTATACAGCCTACTCCTACCCTAATCCTCCCTGTATTATACAGCCAACTCCTACCCTACTACTCCCTGTATTATACAGCCTACTCCTACCCTACTACTCCCTGTATTATACAGCCTACTCCTACCCTACTACTCCCTGTATTATACAGCCTACACCTACCCTACTACTCCCTGTATTATACAGCCTACTCCTACCCTACTACTACCTGTATTATACAGCCTACTCCTACCCTACTACTCCGCGTATTATACAGCCTACTCCTACCCTACTACTCCCTGTATTATACAGCCTACTCCTACCCTACTACTACTTGTATTATACAGTCTACTCCTACCCTACTACTACCTGTATTATACAGTCTACTCCTACCCTACTACTCCCTGTATTATACAGCCTACTCCTACCCTACTACTACCTGTATTATACAGCCTACTCCTACCTGTATTATACAGTCTACTCCTACAGTACTACTACCTGTATTATACAGTCTACTCCTACCTTACTACTACTAGTATCTGTATTGTAAAGTCTACTCCTACCCTACTATTATACAGTCTATTCCTACCATACTACTACATGTATTATTTGTTATACTCCTAGCCCACTACTACCTGTAATATACAGTCTACTCCTACCCTACTACTATTTGTACTATACAGTCTACTCCTACCCACTACAGTACTACTACCTGTATTATACAGTCTACTCCTACCTTACTACTACTAGTATCTGTATTGTAAAGTCTACTCCTACCCTACTATTATACAGTCTATTCCTACCATACTACTACATGTATTATTTGTTATACTCCTAGCCCACTACTACCTGTAATATACAGTCTACTCCTACCCTACTACTATTTGTACTATACAGTCTACTCCTACCCTACTACCACATGTATTATTTAGTCTACGCCTACCCTACAACTACTTATACTATACAGTCTACTCCTACCCTACTAAATCTTTATTATACAGTCTACTCCTACCCTACTTCTATTAGCATTATACAGTCTACTCCTACCCTACTACTACCTGTATTATACAGTCTACTCCTACCCTACTACTACCTTTAATATACAGTCTACTCCTACCTTACTACTACTATTATCTGTATTGTAAAGTCTACTCCTACCTGTACTATACAGTCTACTCCTACCGTACTACTACCTGTATTATTCAGTCTACTCCTACCCTACTATTCCCGGCATTATACAGTCTACTGCTACTTTACTACTACCTGTATTAAATAGTCTAGTCCTACCCTACTACTAACTGTATTCTATAGTCTACTCCTACCCTACTACTCCTGGCACTATGCAGTCTACTCCTACTATCTGTATTGTAAAGTCTGCTCATACCTGTATTATACAGCCTACTACTATCGGTATTATATAGTCTACTCCTACCCTATTACTACCTGTATTATATAGTCTACTCCTACCCTACTACTACCTTTAATATACAGTCTACTCCTACCTTACTACTACTATTATCTGTATCTGTATGTCTACTCCTACCCTACTTCTATTAGCATTATACAGTCTACTCCTACCCTACTACTACCTGTATTATACAGTCTACTCCTACCCTACTACTACCTTTAATATACAGTCTACTCCTACCTTACTACTACTATTATCTGTATTGTAAAGTCTACTCCTACCTGTACTATACAGTCTACTCCTACCGTACTACTACCTGTATTATTCAGTCTACTCCTACCCTACTATTCCCGGCATTATGCAGTCTACTCCTACCTTACTACTACTATCTGTATTGTAAAGTCTATACCTATATTATACAGACTCATACCTATATTATACAGACTACTCCTACTTTACTACTACATGTATTATATAGTCTACTCCTACCCTACTACTCCCTGTATTATAAAAAGTGTACTCCTACCCTACTACTACCTGTATTATACAGTTTACTCCTACCTTACTACTACTACTACTACTACTACTACTACTACTACCTGTATTATACAGTTTACTCCTACCTTACTACTACTACTACTACTACTATCTGTATTGTAAAGTCTACTCCTACCTGTATTATACAGTCTACTCCTACCCTACTAATACCTCTATCATGCAGTCTACTTCTACCCTACCACTCCCTGTATTATACAGTCTAATTCTACCCTACTACTACCTGTATTATACAGTCTACTCCTACCCTACTACTACCTGTATTATATAGTCTACTCCTACCATACTACTCCCTGCATTATATATTCTACTCCTACCTGTATTATACAGTCTACTCCTACCATACTACTCCCTGAATTATATATTCTACTCCTACCTGTATTATACAGTCTACTCCTACCATACTACTCCCTGAATTATATATTCTACTCCTACCTGTATTATACAGTCTACTCCTACCATACTTCTCCCTGCATTATATATTCTACTCCTACCATACTACTCCCTGCATTATATATTCTACTCCTACCATACTACTCCCTGCATTATATATTCTACTCCTACCTGTATTATACAGTCTACTCCTACCATACTACTCCCTGCATCATACAAACTACACTGACTTGTATCATACAGCCTACCCCAGCTCTGCTGCTACTACACCCACCAGACATATCCGCCCCTCCCCAGCACTGTGTGGTAAAGGCAGATTCTGCAGAAAATGACAATCCACCTGAGTCAGCGAACGGGAAGGAAAGAAGAGAAGATTTCAGCCATGACAAAGGGACGGCTCATCACATGATACATTGTAATCAGAAGAAACTGTAACCCCCGGCAACCACAAACCATCATCCCCCTGAAAATACT
>NW_017307215.1:655278-656821 GCF_000935625.1 Nanorana parkeri
GTGGGAGGAGCTATGATGGGACAGTTATATTGATAAGGGGCTGTGATAAGGAGTACGGGGGAAGGGTATATTGTGGGAAGAGCTGTGATGATGGGAAAGTGATATTGTGGGAGGAGCTATGATGATGGGTACAGTGGGGGAGGAGCTGTGATGGTGAGGGTTATATTGTGGGATGAACTATGATGATGGCAAAGTTATATTGGGAGGGGGCTGTGATGAAGAGTACAGTGGGGGAGGGTTATATTGTGGGAGAAGCTGTGATTATGGGTGTTCTATTGTGGGAGGAGCTGTGATGATGGGGGGTTATATTGTGGGAGGAGCTGTGATGGTGGGGGTTATATTGTGGGAGGAGCTGTGATGGTGGGGGTTATATTGTGGGAGGAGCTTAGATGATGGGACAGTTATATTGGGAAGGGGCTGTGATAAGGAGTACGGGGGAAGGGTATATTGTGGGAGAAGCTGTGATGGGAAAGTTATATTGTGGGAGGAGCTATGATGATGGAAAAGTTATATTGTGGGAGGAGATATGATGAGGGGTACAGTGGGGGAGGGGTATATTGGGGGAGGAGCCGTGATGAGGGTTGTATTGTGGGATGAACTATGATGATGGGAAAGTTATATTGGGAGGGGCTGTGATAAGGGGGTACAGTGAGGGGTATATTGTGGGAGGAGCTGTGATGATGGGTGTTATATTGGGGGAGGAGCTGTGATGAGGGGTATATTGTGGGAGGAACTGTGATGAGGGGTGTTCTATTGTGGGAGGAGCTGTGATGATGGGAAAGTTATATTGGGAGGGGCTGTGATAAGGGGGTACAGTGAGGGGTATATTGTGGGAGGAGCTGTGATGATGGGTGTTATATTGGGGGAGGAGCTGTGATGAGGGGTATATTGTGGGAGGAACTGTGATGAGGGGTGTTCTATTGTGGGAGGAGCTGTGATGATGGGAAAGTTATATTGGGAGGGGCTGTGATAAGGGGGTACAGTGAGGGGTAAATTGTGGGAAGAGATGTGATGATGGGGCTTTTATTGGGGGAGGGGATGTGATGAGGGGTTCAGTGGGGGAGGAGTTATATTGTGGGAGGACCAGTAATGTAGGGGGTACAGTGGGGGAGGTGGTTTAATGAAGGGGTACATCAGAGGAAGGGTTATATTAGGTAGGAGTTATATTAGAGGAGAGGTGTAGAAGCAGCTGGGTGTCCCCGCCCTTCTCACTCACCAGGACGGCATGAAGCGGGTACGGGGCGGGCAGGGTGTCTAGGGTCCGGTCTCCCGACTGGGGAAACTTTCCACCTCTTTTCCTCTCACACACGAAACTTTTTCCGCCACTTCCGGCTCCGCCGAGCCGTACGTCACCGTGACGTCTCTAGCAGTGCCGCCATCTTGGCAGAGCGCCTCACGCCTCGCTTTGACATCAGACCCCGCCCCAGTGACTCTGAGCATTCGGATTGGCTGCTCCGCTTGTCCAATGGTAGCTTGGGTCTGGGAGATTTGAAGCGCGGCGGGAAGAGAAGAAGACGAGGAAGAATGTCTGCAATGAATATAT
>NW_017307215.1:656881-662351 GCF_000935625.1 Nanorana parkeri
GTTTCCACCACTATAATACCACGAGTGCCGGTCCGGCCTGGCCTGTACCCCCTCACACCCCACCGTAATACTACCTGTGCGGCCTGTGCCCCCCTTACTATTATGCCACCTGTATGGATCGCACCCATCTCCCTACTGTAATACCACCAGTACCGGTACGGCCCGAAACCCTCCCCCTACCAGAATATTACCAGTACCGCCCCTGTCTGCACCCCTCCATACCTCCCAGTCCTTAGAAGTGGCAGCTGCATTGGTAGCACCCTAGGACAGAACACCTGCTTTCTTCATCCCCATACCACAGGGGAGGGGGTCTTTTGTAGTCCTCAGAGATAGCTGGGGACAGCACAAGAAGGTATCAGCTGACTGGATTTCTGACAGGACTTTTTTGCACTTCATCTCTAACCTTCTCCTGTCTTGCAGGCACGTCATGTTGCCAAAGGATATTGCCAAGATGGTGCCGAAGACCCACCTGATGTCCGAGACGGAGTGGAGGAACCTGGGAGTCCAGCAGAGCCAGGGCTGGGTGCACTACATGATCCACGAACCAGGTGAGCGCTCCTCACTCATGTGTGTACGTCTCTACTGACAATGTGTCCGCTATAAAGTCTCCGACCGTATAATGCCGCCTTCTATTAGTGGATTGGCACTCTGTGCTGGCGGAGTGCAGTAACTGCTGCAGGGCTCATCACACGTGTCCTTACACAGACCTGTACTGAGATGAAATGGAAGGAGGTGTCAGAGTTGAAATGCCGGGGCCTATGGGACTGTGATATCAATGCTGTGTCCCCTGGGCCCCCGTAGACCTCTGGGTGGTCATTGCTGTGTCCCCTGGGCCCCTGCGGAACTCTGGGTTGTCATTGCTGTCTTCCCTTGGACCCCTGTAGACCTCTGGGTTGTCATTGCCGTCTTCCCCGTAGACCCCCCTGGGTTGTCATTGCCGTCTTCCCTTGGACCCCCGTAGACCCCCCTGGGTTGTCATTGCTGTCTTCCCTTGGACCCCCGTAGACCCCCTGGGTTGTCATTGCCTTCTTCCCTTGACCCCCTGGGTTGTCATTGCCTTCTTCCCTTGACCCCCTGGGTTGCCATTGCCGTCTTCCCCTGGGTTGCCATTGCCGTCTTCCCCTGGGTTGCCATTGCCGTCTTCCCCTGGGTTGTCATTGCCGTCTTCCCCTGAACCCCTGTAGACTCCTGGATTGTCATTACCGTCTTCCCCTGGACCCCTGTAGACCCTGGGTTGTCATTGTTGTGATCGTTAGACCCCCTGGGTTGTCATTGCAGTGATCAGTGGACCCCCGTAGACCTCTGGGCTGTCATTGCTGTGATCGGTGGGCCCCGTAGACCTCTGGGCTGTCATTGCTGTGATCGGCAGACCCCTTTGTTGTCATTGCTGTGATCGCTGGGCCCCGTAGACCTCTGGGTTGTCATTGCTGTGATCGGTGGGCCCCCGTAGACCTCTGGGTTGTCATTGCTGTGATCGGTGGACCCCCGTAGACCTCTGGGTTGTCATTGCTGTGATCGGTGGACCCCCGTAGACCTCTGGGTTGTCATTGCTGTGATCGGTGGACCCCCGTAGACCTCTGGGTTGTCATTGCTGTGATCGGTGGACCCCCGTAGACCTCTGGGCTGTCATTGCTGTGATCGGTGGGCCCCCGTAGACCTCTATGCTGACTTTCACCATAGCAGAGGGACATTCTGCCATAGTGCGGCGGTCCTTTGTCGGGGGTCTCTGGAGTCCCGGGATGTCTCTCTTATTCTGTATATATCATATGATGTTTATTGTATAATGTCTGATCTTTGTCGTCCTTCTTCCCACAGAGCCCCACATCCTGCTCTTCCGCCGGCCACTACCCAGCAAGAAGCTCTAACCCCCAGCTCATGCTGGACCCGGTCCTGCTGATGACTGCATGCACCTTCTCCTTGTATTTATACTGTCCATGTTCCGTGTCCTAGTGCCACTCTACACCGTCTCCAGCGTGAGGTCTATTTGGCTGTTAGAACTGCATCTCTAACGTACTGTCACCCTGCCGCCATCTCTCCTCGGAGACCCATCTGACTGTATTAGGATTGAAGGTTTTCCATGACCTGGTGGTGTCACTGCTGCTCCACAATATCCTCCATCATTGTATCTGCTCCCTGTACTGTAACATGGTCACCATACACCACCTTCAAAAAGAAGAGCGTGGCCAGTCCCCTGTTCTGTGTTTTATGTATAAATTTGAAGCTCTGTGTATTGTATCCCTGATCCACGGGGGTGACACTGCCGCTCTGTGTATTGTATCCCTGATCCACGGGTGACACTGCCGCGCTGTGTTTTGTATCCCTGATCCACGGGGTGACACTGCCGCGCTGTGTTTTGTATCCCTGATCCACTGGGTGACGCTGCCGCTCTGTGTATTGTGTCCCTCATCCACGGGGTGACGCTGCCGCTCTGTGTATTGTGTCCCTGATCCACGGGGTGACGCTGCCGCTCTGTGTATTGTGTCCCTGATCCACGGGGTGACGCTGCCGCTCTGTGTATTGTATGCCTGGTCCTCGGGGTGACACTGGTGCTCTTTGTAGTGTATCCCTGATCCACAGAGTGCCACTGCCGCTCTCTGTATTTTATCTTGGATCCACGGGATGACACTGACGCTCTCTTTAATGTATCCCTGGTCCACGGGGTGACCATGCCACTCTCTGAAATGTATACCTGATCCACGGGGTGACACTGCCGCTCCCTAATGCGTCTTACATCCACGGAGTGACACTGCCACTCTCTGTATTGAATCCCTGATCCACGGAGTGACACTGCCGCTCTCTGTAATGTATCTTACATCCACGGAGTGACACTGCCGCTCTCTGTAATGTATCTTGCATCCACGGAGTGACACTGCCGCTCTCTTTAATGTATCCCTGATCTACGGAGTGACGCTGCCGCTCTCTGTATTTTATCTCTGGTCCACGGAGTGACACTGCCGCTCCCTAATGTATCTTACATCCACCACGAGACGCTGCCGCTCCCTGTATTGTATCTTGCATCCACGGAGTGCCACTGCCG
The DNA here is from genome assembly GCF_000935625.1 of Nanorana parkeri. Taxonomy (NCBI): domain Eukaryota; kingdom Metazoa; phylum Chordata; class Amphibia; order Anura; family Dicroglossidae; genus Nanorana; species Nanorana parkeri. The sequence continues at coordinate 659,919 of NW_017307215.1, forward strand.
CTCTCTGTATTTTATCTTGGATCCACGGAGTGCCACTGCCGCTCTCTGTATTTTATCTCTGATTCACGGGGTGACACTGCTGCTCTCTGTATTTTATCTCTGATCCACGGGGTGACACTGCCGCTCTCTGTAGTGTATCCCTGATCCACGGGGTGACACTGCTGCTCTCTGTATTTTATCTCTGATCCACGGGGTGACACAGCCGCTCTCTGTATTTTATCTCTGATCCACGGGGTGATACGCTCTCTGTATCGTATCCCTGATCCACGGAGTGACATTGCCGCTCTCTGTAATGTATCTTACATCCACGGAGTGACACTGCCGCTCTCTGTATCGTATCCCTGATCCACGGGGTGACACTGCCGCTCTCTGTATCGTATCTCTGATCCACGGGGTGACACTGCCGCTCTCTGTAATGTATCTTACATCCACGGGGTGACACTGCCGCTCTCTGTATCGTATCCCTGATCCACAGGGTGACACTGCCGCTCTCTGTAATGTATCTTACATCCACGGGGTGACACTGCCGCTCTCTGTATCATATCCCTGATCCACGGGGTGACACTGCCGCTCTCTGTATCGTATCCTTGATCCACGGAGTGACACTGCCGCTCTCTGTATCGTATCTTACATCCACGGAGTGACACTGCCACTCTCTGTATCGTATCCCTGATCCACGGGGTGACATTGCCGCTCTCTGTATCGTATCCTTGATCCACGGGGTGACATTGCCGCTCTCTGTATCGTATCCTTGATCCACGGGGTGACACTGCCGCTCTGTATCGTTGGGATAGCTGTGGCCACCTTTTGTATTGTGTCACCGGTGTCTTCTTATTCTGTCACTTACCAACGAACTTATTTTATGTGTTTTTTTTAAATCGTTGTACTTGTCTTCGGGTCTTTATTGTAGGCGGAGTTTGTTCTGTGTTTAGAATGAAAACGTTTTAGGAGAAAATAGCGAGGCCACGGCTCAGAGTTTGTAAATTTGACCCATCACAGGACCTGAGCGCTCGTGTCCCACGTCCGCCACAGATGGAGAGTCAGGTTGTAATTATTTCTGTGTTCTGTGATGTCGCCTGGAAACAGTAAAGACAAATCTTTTCTTATCACTCCTCGCTCATTCATTGGATGGATGTTTGGCTGTCACACATAGGACCACGTCACCACAGCCAGGTCAGTCTATTATGGTCTGTCTAATCAGAGATGTGGCTGTTGCATTCCTGTCATTAGTTACCAGTAGGGATGTCCCGATACCACTTTTTTCAAGTACAAGTACTTGCCGATACCAATTACCGATACTTTTTTTTTATTTAAAGGGACAGGTGACTTTAAATGATCCATAGTACAACTACCGTATATACTCGAGTATAAGCCGAGATTTTCAGCCCATTTTTTTGGGTGAAAAGTGCCCCCCTCGGCTTATACTCGAGTCAGCGCCAGCGCGTCATCTTACTTACCTCGCCTCGCGTCACTGCTGCTCGGTGTATGCTGCTCAGCTTGTGGGAGGCGCTCATAATTCTGCCCTGCTAACGTGAATAGGTTAAATCATGACCCATAGTACATATACAGTACACTGCAGTAATAGAATTACAATTATCCCCTGCTAACATGAATGGGTTAAATCGTGATCCATAGCACATAACATGTAGTTGTACTACGGATCATTTAACCCATTCATGTTAGCAGGTCAGATTGTAAATCTATTGCTGCAGTGTATTGGGAATGTGTACTATATATGTACTACATATAGAATACACTGCAGCAATAGATTTACAATCTGACCTGTTAACATGACTGGGTTAAATGATCCATAGTACAACTACATGTTATGTGCTACGGATCATTTAACCCCTTCATATTAGCAGTGCAGAGTTGTAAATCTACTGCTGCAATGTATTCTATATGTAGTACAGTACATATAAAATACACTGCAGCAATAGATTCTTGTTTTCCCACAAAACACTAAGCCCAGGCCACGTCTTACTGTTGCCTCGATCGTGGTGCTGAACGATTTTCCTCGCATGTGAGGACGTCGGCAGCGCTGAGCGGAGGAGCATCGCGTCACTGCTGTGGGCAGGGGCTCCAGGTGGAGTCCTCTGGGCAGTCGCCGGCCACCTACATTAGGACCCCCCACCTGGTGCGCCACCCACAGCAGTGACGCTCCTCCGCGCCAACGTCCTCACATGTGAGGAAAAGCATTCGGACATCCCTAGTTACCAGAGTGTCAGATTGTGAGACTTCAGGACCCACCACCCCACATCATTGTTGCAAAGGACTCTGAAGATCGCCACTAAAGGGCCACTGCATAGTAAGCACGCTGTCAGTGTGCTGCGTTACGGCGTCCATCATGCCAGAAATGGTTTTGTAGGATAACACGCTGACGGTTTAGGAGGGGGGGGGGTGCAATGTAGACGAGTTTACAATCTGATACTG
>NW_017307215.1:663466-667277 GCF_000935625.1 Nanorana parkeri
TGTCTTCCCCGCGACCATCGTATCGTCCACCCACTTCAATATATAAAGCAGAGGCATTCAAACTCTGTCCCTCCAGCTGTCGTGGAACTACAACTCCCACAAGGCATTGCAAGACTGACAGACACAGGCATGATGGGATTTGTAGTGACACCACAGCTGAAGTTTGTATAGCCCTGTTTATAAATGTTTACACCAGGGGTAGCAAACCTCCGGCCCTCCAGCTGTGGTGGAGCTACAAATCCCATGAGGCATTGCAAGATTCTCACAGTCACAGACATGACTCCCGAAGAGAGATGCATCATGGGATTTGTAGTTTCACCACAGCTGGAGGGCCGGAGGTTTGCTACCCCTACTTTACACTTTGGGCTGTGGTGGCATCTGGAAAAGTGTGATAATAGAATTAGTGGAAGGCTTCCCCCCCACCCCCCTATAGCAGGGGTAGCCAACCTCCGGCTGTGGTGGAACTACAAATCCTATGAGGCATTGCAAGATTCTCACAGACACGACTCCCAGAGATGCATCATGGGATTTGTAGTTTCACCACAGCTGGAGAGCCGGATTTTGGCTGCCCCTATAGGTAACTAGATGCTCTTTACACTGAGATTAAGGATCAGACACTCGTTTGTAATTGCTGTAGGCAACCTTGGTGTCTCAGCTGGGATGAGACTACAAATGTTATCATGTCTGTGGTTGTCAGAGTCTTGCAATGCCTCTTGGAACTTGTAGTTCTATAACAGCCAGGGTTCTGAAGTTCCCTCCCCGTGCTGTGGACGCGCAAACACTCTATGTGATGGCTGAAGGCAACCTTGGCACTCCAGCTGTGGTGAAGCTACAAATCCCATGATGCATCCGCTTTTGGGAGTCATGCCTGTGGCTGTCAATCTTGCAATGCCTCATGGGACTTGTAGTTCCACCCCAGCTGGAGTGCTGAGGTTGCGTACCCCTGGTGTAGACACAGTTTGTGAAGGCTTTAGGCAACCATGGCACTCTAACTGTGGTGAAACTACAAATCCCTTGATGCATCTGTTTCTGCGAGTCATGCTTGTGGCTGTCAATCATGCAATGCCTCATGGGACTTGTAGTTCCACCCCAGCTGGAGTGCCAAGGCTGCCTACCCCTGCTGTAGACGCACACTTTGTGATGGCTGTAGGCAACCTGGACACTCCAGCTGTGGTAAAACTACAAATCCCATGACGCATCTACTTTTGAGAGTCATGCGTGTAGTTGTGTCTTGCAATGCCTCATGGGAGTTGTAGTTCCACAACAGCTGGAGGGCCTGCCATAGACAGAAAAGGGGGATTTACTAAAAAGTGTCAACTGGAGCAATCAGCTTTTATATTTGCATTTTCTAAGCTGTGTGGAGAACAAAAAGATAGAAGCTGATTGGTTGCCATGGGCAACTGCACCAGTTGGGATAAAACTTTTCCCAGATACATTTTATTTACCCCCCCCCCATGGGGGGGGGGGGGGGGCTCCCGGGGGGGGCGACCCCCCCCCCCCCCAGGGGGGGGGGGGGGGGCTCTCAGATGGGTATGAGGCTTCTCACACACAAATATCCAATAGGAGACCTGACACTCCGCCACAGATGCATTCGCCCGCACAGGGCCAGCTCCCCAACTACTTCATTCTCCACCCCCGGAGTCATAGCGGAAGAAAATAAGGTGCCTCTTCCCAGGTTGTAGCCACCTCTGATACTTCTCGGTTCTGGAACAAGCATGCAGCAAGTGAAAGACAAAGGTTCCTCCCAAAAGGACTGAAGCTGATGGATCAGCATGACATCTAATGGATGTTTTTTCCAAGGCTGGCAATGGCAACCTACATATTGGGTTCTTTAAAGTGAAACCAGATCAGTTATATGGACTACAAGGACTGAAGTTGCTTCTGCCCCGCAGATACTGAGACTGCTTCCACAGCTGGACAGGCAAAATAGGTGAAGACTGGTGTGTTGAAGAATTAGACCCCCACTGGGGAGATTCGCCCTTTGTCCTGGTGTCACTGCAACTGATCGGAATTCTAAAATTTGCAGTTGTCTCTAAAACAGGAATAGAAGGGAAATCTTTCTAGGTGGACACCTGTTCCCATGACAACTGCCCAAAGGGAATTCCTTTACTTCCTGTTTTGTCTAGCCTACAGGAAGGGAAATCTCCCTATTGGGGGCACACACAGGGGGGGTGTCTAACCCTTCCCTGCTCCATCCAAAACAAGGGCTAGAGATATAGTTTAATACTATGATCGGTCCTGTGATATAAACCTGGGAATGCCAAGCTCCATGCAACTGGCTGCCTTTAATGTGACCTCTGACTTGTGGACCCACTCAGCCAGGTGCAGGGGCTGAGGATGACAGGAAATGATCAGTGTGACTCTTCTATACTCCCAACTTCTTCCCTTGTTGTGCAATACAGCACTGTGTTAGCCCGGAACCTTTCTGCATGCTCCTCTGTTGCCGAGGAGCACAGAACACGCTCTCTGAAGTACGGCTCACTGGGGCCAATCACAGGGAAGAATGCTGAGACGGGCGTCAGAAGAAGCCAATGAGAAGTACGGGAAGTGGGACGGGATTTGACGGGACTGGGAAGCCTGCGACGTCCTGGAGGGATCCCGGAAGCAGGTGAGGACAACTAAAGGGGACACGTGTGTGCGCTGTAAACTATAGCAACCAATCACAGCTCGCTCTCTGCGACCAAAGCAGTGAGAGTTTATTGAGTGACGACAGGGAGGGGCAGTGGTTACCCATAGCAACCCGGGAGGCTTCATCATTACTGACTCAAACGATCTGATCACCCCAATTGTGTACACAAACACCCCATATCCATGTGTGACATTCTTCAGCCCCATCCCAGCCTGTCACTTATTCTGCTATATGAGCTTTATTTCCTGCCATGGGGGGCCCAGGCGTGATACATTACCGGGGCCCTCCTTTATATTGGCCCTAATTGTATGGTGTAGTCACCAGACAACTCTCTCCCCCCTTAGGGTTGGCAGCGAAGGGGTTATGGAGATGTCACCTCCCCCGGGACCTTTGCCCTCTCTCATCTCTCTGTCTCTCCTCTGCAGGGCTCATTGTGTTGTGAGCGGCTCGTATGTCGGGCAGTGCCGGGCTGAGGCTCAGCAGAGGGTTATGCCGCTTAGGAAGGCTGCAGAGGCACCTAGTCATGTCTGCTAACAACTTCTGCGGAGCGCCATCCCCGGACAAGGGGCCGCCAGACGATGGAGCCGTCACGGCTGGGATCATCATTATCGGAGATGAGATACTGAAGGTGAGCGAGGGATGCCGTGCAGTGCGGAGGGATGCCGCGCAGGGGGTGATGTCTCTATATGTGTCACCTTCTGCAGACTCTCCTGATGATTCTCAGCATCAAGACTTCCAGCTGGTCCACATTTCCCCCCAAATGTCTCACAAAACACATTTATAACGTAGCCATACATCTCACAACCAGACATGTGTCAGCACGCAGGCGAGTCGTTTCATCCAACGTGCAGCAATGTCTGATATGTTGGTTCTTTGTTCTACATAGTCAGATGGATATCTAGAAATGGGTTGTTCAAACTTCGGTCCTCCAGCTGTGGTGGAACTACAACTCCCATAAGGCATTGCAAGACTGTGTCAGCCACGGGCATGACTCCCAGAGGCAGATGCATGATGGGATTTGTAGTTTTACCACAGCTTTCTCCTCCCTTTCTCCTCCCTCCCTCCCTTTCTCCTCCCTCCCTCCCTTTCTCCTCCCTCCCTCCTTTCTCCTCCCTCCCTCCTTTCTCCTCCCTCCCTTCCTTTCTCCTCCCTTTCTCCTCCCTCCCTTTCTCCTCCCTTTTT
>NW_017307215.1:667308-669331 GCF_000935625.1 Nanorana parkeri
CCCCCTTCTGTTTCTCCTCTCCAGCCCTTTCCTCCTTTATTTCCTCTTCCCTCCCTTCTTTCCTCTCCCCTTTCTTTCTCCTCTCCCCTCTCTTTCTCCTCTCCCTTTCTCCCTCTCCCTTTCTCCCTCTCCCCTCCCTTTCTCCTCTCCATCCCTTTCCTCCCTACACTTCTCTTCTCCTCTCCAGCCCACTCCTATCCTCTTCCCTCCCTTCCTCCTATGTCCCTCCCCTCCAGCCCTTTCCTCCCATTCTTCTTCCCCCTTCCATTTCCCCTTTCCTCCCTTCATTCCTCTTCCTCCCCCCCCTTACTCCTCTGTTCCTCTGCAGCCCTTTCCTCCTTCCTCTTCCCCACCCTTCCTTCTCTTTCTCTTGCAGCCAGGGGTTGGATCTTATCCTAATGTAAGTTAGGTACCATCACTAACACCAGTTATTTGGGCCATGCTCCCCGGGGACCCACTATTCCAATGATTTAAGGAAAAGGAGCTGTTCTCCCCGGAGGCGATGATCCCACTGACACCAATGATTTCAGGAACCATTTTCCCCTGGGGCCACTGTCCTAGTCACAGTTCACCATCCAAATGTTTAACAAATTTGTTTGGCTGAAGAGACTCTTTAAGTTGCAGCGCTGGGGAATGCGCCATGCCCCCCCTTAATCTATATTCTTCTCCTCAGGGCCACACGCAGGACACCAACTCCTTCTTCATGTGTAAGAAGCTGCGCTCCATCGGGGTCAAAGTCAGCAGGATCTCCGTCATCCCAGACGACGTGGACGCCATCGCAGGGGAGATCGCCGCCTTCTCCTCCCACTATACTTACGTCCTGACCTCCGGCGGGATCGGCCCCACCCACGACGACGTCACCTTCGAGGCGGTGGCCAAAGCCTTTGGTGAGAACATCTTCCCGCACCCCGAGCTGGTGTCCCTGGTCCAGAAGTTCTTTGGTAAGTCCGACGCCTTGTGCCCGGAGATGAAGCTGGCGCGGATTCCCGTCTCCTCCAAACTAAACTACGGCACGGACAAACGCACCGGCGACTGCTTCAAGTACCCGCTGATCAGCGTCCGCAACGTCTACGTCTTCCCCGGCATCCCGTCGCTTATGGAGAGGGCTCTGGAGGGGCTGGACCACCTCTTCCGCAACGAGAAGATGCGGTTTTACTGCCGTGAGATCTTCGTCAACGCCGACGAGATGTCAATCGCCGCCGTGCTGGAGGAAGCCAATGCTTGTTACCGGCGGTACGTCAGCCTGGGCTCCTACCCGGATTGGGCCAACAACTACTACCGCGTGCAGCTGACGCTGGACTCTGACTCCGAATCGATGCTGGAAGAGGCCTACAACTTCTTGATGCAGAACCTTCCTCCGGGGGTAGTGGTGCCATTTGTCAGGGACCCCATGTCACAGGCCGCCGCCGAGGTCTACCAACTGGCACAGTCAGGTAACCAATAGGGGATCTCATTGGGGGTTTATGGGAAAATATAAATGTGCTTAAAGGGACGCTCCACTATATCTAGACTGCCAGGTGCCACACCCTGCAGAATCCAGGTTTTCACGCTGTCACTCATTTGAAGCCCAGATCCCCCAGTCTCAAGCAGAGCATGGCTTCAGTGATCGCTGATAGCAGTCATTTAACATTTCAGGCTGGGGGTGAATTATGTCTTCCTGCCAGGACAGAGGAAGGCAACAGATGGGTTCTATGTTCATCTTACATCTCTCAGCTGCTGTCAGGTGTATGTACTTATTACTATTGGCACTGGAACGTGTGGTTGCTCCTCTCCCACCAGGTCTCATAGCTGTGCAGGATATGGTAGGAGCTATTCCTCCTCTGCTCCTGCATGAGCTGTGCTTTCATTTGGGCTCTTTCTGCAAAGAATCCTTCCTGCCACCCTTACTGCAAAGAAATTCAACCTCTATATGAAAAGGCTTCTTAACTTTCATCATGAGATTACCTGTTATTTTTCACCTGCCTTTCAATCCTCACCAAATTCCCTCTGTCATTCGGTATTCTTGCATGTGAGCCCTCCTCTC
>NW_017307215.1:669418-677206 GCF_000935625.1 Nanorana parkeri
CCTCTCTGCCCCTCCTCCTCTCTCTCCCCCTCTCTCTTTTCTTCCCCCTTTCTGCCCCACCTAGTCCACCCTACATCCCACCCCCTCATGAGGTTACAGTCTTCATATCTACACCATCCAAGGTGACCTTAAAGGAGCACTCATAGACCTGGTGGCCATCCTGGATGACCTGACAGACCCATATTCCTGCTCCTTGACCCCATTTGCCTGACCAATCCCAATTGGCCCAAATACATGAGAGTCAACTCTTCCCCCAGCTCCTCTCCATCATACTTACTATCTGGAGCCAGGAATAGCCCCGATATGGCCTTACAGGTGAAGTATTCTGGGATATATTGGACTTGCTTAGGGGAAATGTTCCTCCTGGGGTCCTGTCTCTTTATGCCAGGGGTCTCAAACCTCCGGCCCTCCAGCTGTGGTGAAACTACAAATCCCATGATGCATCTATCTCCGGGAGTCATGTCTGTGGCTGTGGGAATCTTGCAATGCCTCATGGGATTTGTAGTTCCACCACAGCTGGAGGGCCGGAGGAGGTGCGAGACCCCTGCCTTGTGCAGTCTATAAGCCTTGCTCTTACAGTCTTGTTTGAAGTCGGTTGTGGATGGTGTCGTCTCCTCAGGTTCTCCGTTGGGGGATAAGGTCTCATCGGCGTTGCAGACGGTGGAGGACGCGCTGAAGCAGTACAGCCTGGAGAAAATCTGCGTGGCCTTTAATGGCGGTAAAGATTGTACAGCGCTCCTGCACCTGTATCACGCTGCCGTTCAGAGGTGAGCACTATTCCCGTCTACACACCACACCTACCACCCCGGAGCGGAGCAGTGATGGTTCCGGGGAAGGTTTGTCATCTTTACCCATAATGCTTCCTGTTTTATTGTCTTTGAAGGCGACACCCGGAGCTCAAGGAGAAGCTGCAGGCTCTCTACATCCGCATCGTGTCACCGTTCCTGGAAATGGAACAGTTCATGCAGGACACAACCAAACGGTGAGCTAGGGGGCATGGACCGAGGATCCCACCAGATCAGGGGATGGTGCAGAGAGGGATATCATCGGTGAAATCCCCAAATCTGTCCGGCGGGTGATAACGGCAGAAAGATCCTACGGCCATGTCTCCCGACAGATCAGTGTGTACAGAGAACACAAAGTGGGGACAATGTCTAAGATAACGAAGAGGAGTATTGAGGTTGCCATCGCGTAATGCCTACTAGAAATGCTGGGTGTCATACTGATCCTCTGGCTTCAGTACTTTCGGAGTCACTGATGCAGATCAGGGATACCTGTTCAGTGTCTGAGCAAAGGCGACCCCCCCCCCATATTTAACCATTACAAGTCTCCCTTTGTGGCCAGTTTTGGTTGAGATGTTTCTCTCTCTACCCCAACCCAGATACAATCTTCAGATCTACACCATCCAGGGTGACATTAAACAAGCCCTCATGGACCTGAAGGCGGAGCAGCCTCAGCTGGAGGCCATCCTGATGGGGACCCGTCGCACAGACCCGTACTCCTGCTCCCTGATCCCCATGTGCCTGACCGATCCCGGCTGGCCCAAATACATGAGAGTCAACCCTCTGCTGGTGAGTGTGAAAGCTCCAATCACGTAATTCCTTCACTAGGGGGATGCGGGACTCACCACTGTCTGTTTTCCAGGACTGGTCGTACCGCGACATCTGGGAGTTCCTGCGCACAATCTACATTCCGTACTGCATTCTGTATGACAAAGGGTGAGGGGACGTCCGTCCATCTGTTTGCATATGTCTCTCTGTCCACCCATCCTTTTATCTGTCCATTCGTCTGCCTGCTTGTTCATCTATCTTCCTGCCTGTCCATCCATCTGTCTGCCTGTCTGTCTGCCTATCCACCTTTTTGTCTGCTTTTTCATCTATCTTTCTGCCTGTCCATCCATCTGCCTTTCTATCCATCCGTCTGTCTGCCTGCCTGCCTGTCTATTTATTTATCTGTCTGTCCATCCATCTGCCTGCCTGTCCATCCGCCTATCTTCCTGTCCGTCTGCCAGGCTGTCCATCAGTCTGCCTGCCTATTCACCTATCTGTCTGCTTTTTCATCTATCTTTCTGCCTGTCCATCCATCTGCCTGTCCATCTGCCTCTCTATCCATCCGTCTGTCTGCCTGCCTGTCTATTTATCTGTCTGTCCATCCATCTGCCTGCCTGTCCATCCGCCTGTCTGCCTGTCTGTCCATTCATCTGCCTGCCTGACCATCCTTCTATCTATCTGTCTGTCCATCCATCTGCCTGTCTATCCATCCGTCTGCCTGCCTGTCCATCCTCTTGTCTATCTGTCTGCCAGTCTGTCCTTCCATCTGCCTGCCTGTCCATTCGTCTGTCTATCTTCCTTCCTGTCTATATATCGGTATGGCTGCCTCTGCATCTATCTCTTTGTCTGTCCATTTCTCTGTCTGCCTCCATCTACCTGTATATCTGTCTGTCCAGCCATCTTTCTGTCTATCCACCTATCTGCCTGTTCATTTATCAATCTCTCTTTCTATCCATCTGTCTGTCCATCTCCCTAATCATTTACTTGTCCATTCCTCTGTCTGTCCATCTATCTATCTGTCTCTCTTTCTATCCATTCATCTTCCTGCCCTTCCGTCTGTTTGACCCACCCCTCCGTCTGCCTGTCCAGCCATCACTCTTTGTCTGTCTGTCTTGGGTTGTAATTCACCTCTCTACACCTGTGTCGCAGTTACACGTCTCTGGGCAGCATGGAGAACACTATAAAGAACCCGGCCCTTCGATACACAACGCCGGCCGGGGTGGAGAGCTTTCGCCCTGCGTACATGCTGGAGAACGAGGAAGAGGAACGCACGTCCAGGAAGTAAAGTATCCCATGTGTCTGTCCGTCCCCATGTGCTCCCCCTCCGGTGCCGTCCATCCGTTCCGTTCCGTGTGAGACCTGAAACCGTTGGGACAATGGGGGTCATTCTCCGGGACGCAGAGCTCGTACCACCATTTATGTACAATCAGTATGACGATGGGGGGGTCATTGACTGGGACGCAGAGCTCGTACCACCATTAATGTATAGACTATGCAGTGGTGTCACTTATCAGTGTATCTGTCCCACACAGCGTACCCCTTAGGACCACAGATATCGGGGTTAGAGAATTGCCAGCACTGCAGAGAATAATTGTGACGGGGCAACTGCAATGTGGCATTGAGTAGTCCCTATTGGTCGAGGATTCTGGGATTTCTCGGCATCACTACATTGCTGGAATGTCGCTAAGATGTGTACAGCCATTCTGTTTATTAGTTTGTATCACTTGCCTCCTTACCGTCCCTAAAATATTGGTGACCACTTGATGCCACAGTAAAGGTCTGCCCCTGGCGATTATCTGCAGTGCAGCAGTTGGGGACTTATCACATAACACAGTCACATCGCTTCTTGGATTCGCATCCCACACTCCTCTCTATTTAATGCCATAGTACCGGCCGACCGCATATATGTGGCAGCACAGAGGTGGGCTTTATGCCGTGCTGGCACATATATGTGTTCAGCCAGTGTCTGTATTTTGTGATGGGAGCACACTCAATTGCAAGCCCCAGCACTGTGACTAACAGCTTGCAGTCACTTAGTGATGATCCAGAGCCAGCCAGCATCACATGATCACTGTGGCAGCCAATCACATGATCGGGAAGGCCAGGAAACGACTCAGGTGTTTAGATTTCCTCAAAGACCCTGTGCGGAGGAGTTTAAGGAGGTTGTTGAAGAGTGATCGGTTCCAAACTTGTTGTGGCATCGGCCTATTCACACTGCAAGAACAATAGTTTATGGGCCGGAATATAATTTTTTGCAGCTACAGCATGTTCCCCGTGGGTCCCCTCTGCTCCGTGTCCCACTGGGTCCCCCTTCTGCTCCGTGTCCCACTGGGTCCCCCTTCTGCTCCGTGTCCCACTGGGTCCCCCTTCTGCTCCGTGTCCCACTGGGTCCCCCTTCTGCTCTGTGTCCCACTGGGTCCCCCTTCTGCTCCGTGTCCCACTGGGTCCCCCTTCTGCTCCGTGCCACACGTTATAAGTTGGTGAATTGAGCTGAATCCACTTTTAGTGTCTTCTGACCCCCGTTTTGTTTTGTTGAGTGTCTTCCTGAATCCTGATTGGCTGTCCCCGCACTCAATGCTCTCTCTTGTCTTGCCAGTCTGCAGGTCTCGTTGGGCTGTGGTTTGGAGTAGATGCCACCTCGAACCTTTGTGCCACAGCTGATGCCATTGAAAGCGGGGGGGAGGGTGGAGGTTAATAGGAGCAAAGGATCAGATTTGCTGTGTTTGTAGTAGAGGCTACGTTTTATAACTTCACTTTAATATCCTGTGTGAGAGAGCCGTTCCTGGGTCCCCAACCCCCTGCCAGGGCCCCACTGGTGTCAGCGTATTGTGGCCCTGCCATGTCAGCGAATGTCTCAGCTGAACATCAGCCGACCTGCAGGACTCAGTCACGGGGGCCCTGGCATGCCTGTTCCACCTCTGTGACTGTTCTGTTATGAAAGGGTTAAGCATTGTGCACCCGTCCTGGTGGTGGGGGGAACCTTCTGTTTGTGCGCCAGGCCCGTCTGCTTCACCCGCTTGTTCCGGCAATGACAAAAGCACAGATTGCAGAATGTTCCGGCTCTGCTCCAGCACAAAGAGCCGGGTGTCCCCCCTCCCACACGCCCAGGGCCTCGTGGTCCGTGCCGGCAGCTGATAAATTGCCCCATCGGGCACCCGCTTCCACAACATGATCCCAATAAGCAGACACGGTGCCCTCGCTGTGCCAAGCCGAACCGCGACAGCCTATGGTCCCCTTCGCCCCTTTCTCCATGGGACAAGTGCTGAAGAACATGTCTCTGCCATTCCCGAGGTCCAAGAACTGGATGGGCATGAATATCGGCCACTCGTTCCTGCAGAGCATGAAGGAGTGCCTGTACTTCCTGCTGTGCTGCTGGTGCATCAAGGAGCTGCTGGACTAGTGACCCTGCGGCCTAGGGGGGGAGCCGGAATGGTTTCTAACAGGGGGGGGCCTTCTGTAGTCTCCACCATCTAGCAGGGCCACCTGTAGCCTCCAGTACGTGTGAAGATATGCAGATGCTGAAACGTGTTTTATGTGACACAAAATCCGAAAGCCACGGGGGAGCTCACCCAGTGCCAGCAGTGACCGGACACCATTATATGACCACATGTGGGGGGTCACATCTGAAATGCCGTGTTTATGTTGCGAGCTTGGACTACTGCGCTCCCCCCAGCGGCACTCCCGCCGACAAAGAGTGCCCCCTCCCTGGACAAGAACTGACTGCGAGTGACTGACGTGACTGTAAATTTGCTGTGCGTGGTCGATCAGTCAGCGTCGGCGAAGAGATATTGCCCTGACTCCATGCAGATATGAGGGAAGTGAGAACGGAGGAAGCTCTCGGTAGAGGGCGAGCCGTCCTCCGAGTTTTTATCTACTGAGATGCAGTGATAATAAAATCCTGTTATTATACGGAGTGTGTCCCGTGTCTATGTGATGAGACAATAGGTGGCTTGGTAGAGCGCAGAAGCCAAGACACGAAGGGTATGGCATTGGAGCGACATTTTAGAGGCAGCTCCCGGTCAGCTTGGGGGTCCCCGGGGTGGTCTAAGACGTGTGCGGAGAGTGATCGTGCCACTGTTGTAGTATAAGGGCTGTAAACACACTTCAGGGGCTCAATGATCCCCCTTCATCAGGGCTCAGATGCTGATAGTAAATGGGTAGACCTGAATGGGATAAATCATATCCTTTATATTACAATCTGCTGTCCTTATTCCCTATTAGCATCCAAGCCCTGATGAAGTGAGAGCGTTCAGACTCCACAAAACGCATTGGCCCCCTGTCACTCATAATACTGTACATGTCTTATACTTGCGGCACGCTCTGCACACCGCTGTGTCACTATCATAGTTTAATCGGGAAAAAGGAGGTTGTTCCCTGGAGTTCTGATATACCTTGAATATCCCCTTTAATGTTTAATCAATCATTTAAATAGGTCATCAAGGTCATATAACCAAAAGTAGTCAGAACAAAAAGGAGGGTAACAGTGTTTTAACAGAGAGAACACTGTAAAAGAAGGTTATTAAATTGACCGAGACCTATAGTTTTATAAAAATATAAACTTTATTGATTACAAGATAATATATTCGGTGTCTATTAGCTCACTTCTCAAATTACTAGTAAAAGAACAACGTTGTTCATGACACTCATACTCCCATTCATTCATACAAACTAAGCGTTCCCACAAACTTGGCAGTGTTTGATTTCTTGACAGTTTCCTAAAGAAGGAATTTTCTTAATTTTACACCTGTTTAATTTTACAACTTTCACGGAATAACCATGCGCTGGTGACAGTACTGTTAAAACCGAAAAAGAACCCACGCATTTAAAAGGACGAGAGGGGTAAGAGACGACGAAAAGTGAGTACGGTAGACAATTATATAATAATAACTGGTCCCGCACTAGTCTCCCCCTTAAATTCACTGTACACCAGGAGGAACCATATATGATGAAAAAAAATTTGGAGATTCTTCAGGCATGAATGAATAAGAGGTGTTGTTGTTATATTAAGACCAATATATACACAAAACACTCCAGTGGATGATATGGTCTTAAAGAAACCACCATGAAACGAAGAGACTTCCTTATTAACTGAAACCAATAAGTAACCCATATCAACCATACTATCGGGGTAAAGAATACGTAGACTGACTAGAGTTATATTTGGAAGTAAATCGGAAAATATAGATCTTCCTCTCCGACGTCCACCTCTTACATCATCGTTAAGCAGCAACATAATTATGGAGTAGAAACAGGTGTAAAATTAAGAAAATTCCTTCTTTAGGAAACTGTCAAGAAATCAAACACTGCCAAGTTTGTGGGAACGCTTAGTTTGTATGAATGAATGGGAGTATGAGTGTCATGAACAACGTTGTTCTTTTACTAGTAATTTGAGAAGTGAGCTAATAGACACCGAATATATTATCTTATAATCAATAAAGTTTATATTTTTATAAAACTATAGGTCTCGGTCAATTTAATAACCTTCTTTTACAGTGTTCTCTCTGTTAAAACACTGTTACCCTCCTTTTTGTTCACTATCATAGTTTCTTTGTTAAAATGTGTCCAAAGCCCAAACTGTTTTGTAGGTGGAGTAGGGAAATGTTGAAATCCTTTCTGGGGGGTTGGTGGGTCCATATGGGAAGACTTCACTTCCTGTCCCGGGGACACAACAAATTAAAGGAAATTTCTCCCAAGTGAAGAGACAATTATTGCCGGAGTAGATCTCCCCACTAAAAGATTCCACTTGTAGTCCTTTTCTGGTGACAACTGTATAGATTCATATTTCCTGTCACTTCCTGCCTCAGTGACACAAATACAGAGGGTGAGTCTTTCCAGGGGTGGGGGACCGTAATCCTTCCACACTCCATCATTAACCCCTTCATGATTGAGGCCCTTTTTTCATTTTTTGCACCCATGTTATATTCCACATTTTAGGCCTGAAAATGACATAAAACCCCCCAATATTATATATTTTCTGAATGCCAAGACCCTATAGAATAAAATGGTGGTAGTTGAAAATTTTTATGTTGCGCAATATTAGCGCAACTCCTTATTAAACCCCAAAATTTAGTGACAAATTTAATTAAATGCCCCAAAACACAACAAATTACCCATTTTTTTAATGAAATATAAAAGATGAGGTTACAACGAGTAAAACGATACCCAACATGCCCAGTTTACAGATTGCGTGCGACCGTGAAACGGCGAAAAACTGCAGTACCCCAAAAAGTCAATAAAA
>NW_017307215.1:678163-678900 GCF_000935625.1 Nanorana parkeri
TGAAACGGCAAAAAACTGCAGTACCCCAAAAAGTCAATAAAAGACGCTTTAAAAGCCCCCACAGGTCATCAATTTAGAGATACCCCAAAATACTGGCCCTAGAATTATTGCTCTCACTCCGGCGTGTGCGGCGATACCCAACATGTGTAGCGCGTTCGTCGGTTTCATGCGTAGGCGCACCCGACGCGTGTTTACGTGGCGACGCGCGGGGGCGGGGGACTTTTAAATTTCTTTTTAATTATTATTAGATTTATTTTATTTTTATTTTTTTACTTTGACTGCTATCACATGGGGGGGCTTGCAAGCCCCCCCATGTAACAATTTAAAAAAAAAAGGTTTTGGTTCTATACAGTTTGTTAGGCTGCAGCTACATGTTATTAAATTGGTGCGTCCACTCATAGCTGACATTTCAGTGTACAGTGGTTGCTGGGTCTGTACACCTGCTGTGCCCATTATGAGGAGCTCCCACCATCCCTGTGCTGAGTTCCCGGGTCTGTACACCTGATGTGCCCATTATGAGGGACTCCCACCATCCCTGTGCTGAGTTCCCGGGTCTGTACACCTGCTGTGCCCATTATGAGGAGCTCCCACCATCCCTGAGCTGAGTTCCCGGGTCTGTACACCTGCTGTGCCCATTATGAGGGGCTCCCACCATCCCTGTGCTGAGTTCCCGGGTCTGTACACCTGCTGTGCCCATTATGAGGAGCTCCCACCATCCCTGAGCTGAGTTCCCGGGT